>NC_030444.2:15852686-16087686 GCF_001660625.3 Ictalurus punctatus
TGATGTGAGATGATGTGAGATGATGTGAGGTGATGTGAGATGATGTGAGGTGATGTGAGATGATGTGAGATGATGTGAGATGAAGTGAGATGATGTGAGATGATGTGAGGTGATGTGAGATGATGTGAGATGATGTGAGATGATGTGAGATGTGAGATGAAGTGAGATGATGTGAGATGATGTGAGGTGATGTGAGATGATGTGAGGTGATGTGAGATGTGAGATGATGATGTGAGATGAAGTGAGATGATGTGAGATGATGTGAGGTGATGTGAGATGATGTGAGGTGATGTGAGATGATGTGAGATGTGAGATGAAGTGAGATGAAGTGAGATGATGTAAGCAGTCTACCTCATGCACCAGTTTCTTCTTAAAATCCTGACAGTGCGATGGATGCTTTAAATGCACAATTCATATTTGATAAAGCTATTAATATTTTTAAAAACTTATGAACTTTTATTAATGTTTACATTGTGTCATGTGTCAATAATAAAATAATTTTATCCAGATCTGGTTCCCTTTTAACAAAAAAAATGGTGATTTTTTTCTTGCCGATGTAGGCTATTGTGTAAATTTCTAAAGAGAGATCATTATTATTTTCATTGTTGATTTTTTTTAACAAATGTTGTGTACATTCCCTTTCTGTAAGAGGTAAACAATTTTTTTTTTTTGTGTGTGTGTGTGTGTGTGTGTGTGTGTGTGTGTGTGTGTGTGTGTGTGTGTGTGTGTATGAAGTTAACAGCACAAAGTTTGGTGATTCCATGTTCACTGATCATTTCCAGGACTTTTACAGAAGTGAAATCAGGAATATTTTATAGTTGACACGTTCTGTCTAAACATCAGAACTTCCTGTTGGGGCTTTAAAACATCTACAACCTGTTAGTTAGATTTCTCATTGATCCAGTTATTAGCGATAAATTATTTTACAGAAATATTCACATGAACACAATTCACAAGATTTGTAGGAGGAATAGTGAAAAAACAGTTTTTAACAAAATCCAAGATGGCTGAAAATTAGGCAGAAATTGATGTCATAGTGTCCACTGAACTCCAAATTTTGACCTGTTGGTGGCGCTAGAGCTTTGGGAGCTTGGGGCCCAGATTTGCTGTATTTGTAGCGGAATGTGTCCTGAAGCTGTGTGCCAAATTTCACAGCTTTTTTACCACACAGTTCTATGGGCTGCCATAGACACCCTAGCCAGAAGAATAATAATAATAAGGAGAAACACAATCTGTAGAAAAACAATATAAATTGTTCGTGCTCATTAAAAATAGCATTTGTGAGAAAAGGCACTGAGTTCAGGCAAGGACATCCAGACATCAGCAAGTTTCCAGCTAGAGCATAGCTTTATTATACTGTTTAGAAAATACAAGAACATTTGCTTATGTTTAATTTCTTTAACACACTCTCATTCGCTTGGCATGCACCACCGTGTCGTCATGTTTTGTTTACTTTGCCACATGTGTGTTGTTTTTGTTTACGTCCTGTCTCCATTGCTGTCCTGTCATTGGTTGTCTCCCTTTAAACCCTTGTGTACAAAGTATACGCTCAGGTGTGCCTCAGCACCTGACGATACCAAGACTGTTTCTGTGTCTGTTTAACTGGCTTGACCTTGCTTTGTTCTCGCACCATTGTTATTATTCCTTGTCTAGTTTTGTCCTGTTTGTAGATGGCGTGGCCTAAGTGTGCTTATTGTCTCTGATTCAACCTGCTGATTTGGATTTGTCTGCCTGTTGCTCTTTAATAAACGCTTTCACTGCACATGTATCCATCTCAACTTCCATTACAAAACACTCAAATGCTATCTCGTGGAAGTTTCATACTTGTTTTATGAATCACTCTCTATCGAGATGTCCAGAATTTTACACTGATCTCAAATGTACAATTATTCATTTAGCAGACGCTTTTATCCAAAAGCGACTTACACATGAGGAAATACTCAAATAACTGAGTTTGTGATTTTCTTTTATTCGGTGTAAATATCTCTGAATTATTTTTTTGCTTGTTTCTTTGAAATCTTATTAAAATCAGAATGTTCTGGGTTAAACAAATGTAATTAATCAAGTGACTAATAGCAGGAATAAAGATAAATCATTCATAGACAAGTTATGAAACAACACATCACACACACTAATCTATGGCCATTTGGATCAACCAGCATTTGTTGTGTTTGTTTTGTGTGTTTAATTTGGTTGCTTGTTATTTCAGTCTGTGTGAACTGACAGGAAACTCTGTAAAGGGCTGTAATATTTATTCAAATTCAAACTCATTTAGTTTGTTGGAATATCTGTAGTGAAAGTGTCGTCGCACTGTGTGCTTCACCTGGGGGACTGTATTTGAAGCGATATATTCTAATAAAGTTCACACAGTTCAAATTATATGGATTTTAAGATTTAAAAAAAATGTTTATGAAACTTCTCCTAAAATTTGATTGGGCAGTTAACAGTAATTATACGATCTATAATTTTCATTAAAGTTTTAAACCAAAACTTCCCTTATTAGAAAGGGTTTAGAGCTTAGTAGAACCCTGTAGAGAAGTTAAGATCACTTAGTTATTCAACAAACCTTTAACAAACCACAGAAAAATATATTTTTTTGGAAAGAATCAAGACGCTAAATGTTATACTTACTCAGTTAATACATTCATACATTCTTAGAAGAGAGTTCTTGAATGGTTATTGAAGGGTTTATTGGATAATGAAGTGTCCTGTATAACCCTAGCCTAACCCTAACCCCAGGGAATGGTTCTTGAAGGATGTTCTATATGGATAAGACTTTTGGAGTGTTAATAACAATGTTGTTTTTTTCTGCTCAGCTTGGCACCTCAATCTATCTTCACAGGGATATTACACAATGTCTGGTTTTATTATCATAGTAGTGTGGTCATTTGCTTGTGCAGTCAGTCTTTATAAATATCTCAGAAATGTTGATTTGCATGTTAGAGATTTTAATATATCACAGTCATCAGGTATAAAGCGATAATGTAGAAGGGTTTTGAATCACTTATGCTTCAGCATGATGCTGTGATGTAACCTCTTTAATAGTCTACATATTTATATTATATAGCACCTCAGGTCTGAGACCAGAGAGTCTCTCACAGGTATGTGGAACTTCTAATAAAACTGTCTACTCTCGCATCCCGTCCACTACTGGATACAAAAGAAAATACATTAGCATGACACGATTGGGCTTATTATTATTATTATTATTATTATTATTATTATTGTTGTTGTTGTTGTTGTTGTTGTTGTTGTTTATTTTATTTTTAAAAATCCAGATATGAGACTTCAGAATTCTGCAATGTTCTGCTGAATTTTATTGATAAAGAGATCAAATCATTGACATGGTGAAGTTTTCTGTAACAGTCAGAGGTAATGCTTTATCCTTAAAGTTACAGGAAACATCACCAGGAAATAGTTTGCACTTTGCAGTTTCTTGGTAACACTGACATGGTCGTGGTAAATGTTTTATTTTTTTTTTTTTTGTCTTATAAACTTCAAGCGTGAGAAAGAATAAGAGTCTGGTAAAGGTATGACTGTTTATAGCTGCTATAATGTAAATCAGAACAATGACGAACTGTTTTGCCAATACTGAATGTTACTGAAATAACGTATGATGTGTTGTTCTGTAATAAACTTAAAATGATAAATCGTGTGGAATAAGAGGAATAAAGCACTTTGGGCCATGCTGTTATAGCACAATAATCCTAAATATTATAATTATTATATCATAATAATCCTTAAACTTCAGGATGGTAACAGTAACTCCACTTCATCACAGCAGCACACATTCAACACGTCTTATATTGTTATTCATAGTATTAATATAATAATACTCCTATTCTGCATTAGTCTGTCGTGCTGTGCGTTACCTCAGTACGAATTTATTTAAAAGCACACCAGTGTGACATTAACTTCTTATCTACTCTTTTAGCCACCTGGAACTTCCTGTCCTCTGTAAGACGATGAATAAAACAAAGCTGAATCCAGTGATTCTGGATTTTTCATCATCCATTATTATGTCCATCGAGAACATCAACTTCTGTGTGGGACTTCCTCTCAACATCGGTGTCATCTTCATCTTAACCCGAGCTGGAGGACTGGGTGGGTCTCTGATTTTCCCGCTGAGCCAAGTTGCATCCGAAATCCTCTTTGCCATCCCAGCACCTCTCATTCTCCTCTGTTATGTGAACTTTGAAAGCCTCTGCCTTTATTATCCGATATTATTTATTATTGGCACCTGTATGATGTCTCGCTTCCTGCTCCAGTGCTGTGTATGTTTTGAGCGCTACGTGGCAGTCGTCCACCCGGTTACCTTCCTAAAGTATAAAGCGACGAAGTACCGGTTAGCAATCTCAGTCATTATATGGATGCAATCGTTCATAAATGGCACTGTGTCCATGCTTAGGTTTTCAGACCTTCCCTACAAAATGTTGGGAATTTTCTACGTCATGGTTCTAGGCGGGATGCTTTTTTGCAGTTTCTCTCTCCTCAGAGATCTGAGGAGACCAGGACCAGGAGCGAGGGAAAGGGATGATGGCGGGGTGAGCATTGCCAAAAAAAAGGCTTTCAAAGTGGTTTCCTTAAACCTCCTGATATTTTTGATCCAAACAGTCCCAGTAAGTGTAGCATTTACCGTTAAAACTATGTTGTCTGATGATGACTTCTCTTTGGCTCTCATGGTTGGTATAAATATTAATATCACTATAAGTTTAATGCAGCCAGTCTTATTTTTATACCAGAACGGCAAACTGACATGCATGAGGTGAGGTCAGGTGCAGACACAGTGATCCTCATACACACTGAAATTCGGTGAGATATTTCAGCAAGACAAAAAGCAGATAAAATAACTAACTTTTGATTGCTTTATTTTGAGTATAACATTTACAGTAAACTGAATGCTCTTTTCTGGATAATAACTGGTTTAATATAGTTTCGATCCACAAGAAGCTATCAATATGGCCTAGGAACATTTCTGTGTCTATTTATTTATTTATTTATTTATTTATTTATTTAAAATGCAGTGACCAAGGAATAAACATGAAAATGCAAAGTAGAACATGTAATTCTGACCCCACCCCTTCCATTACCACCCTGGTTACAGTATACTATTAGTAAAGGTGTACTACACTATTACAGGACTTCATGATCCTCAGACCAACTCAAAGTCCAAAGACTAGACCAACAATAAACAGTTATTCATACACTATGTGTCCAGAATTATGTACACCCAGACCAATCCGTCCTGATCAGACTCGGAACGTTTTTAGTCAGGCTATGTGACTTTTATGTGCTATGTGTTTCAGCACTCAGCGTTCCCGCTCTGTGAGTTTGTGTGGTCTGCTGCTTCATGGCTGAGCTGTTGTTGCTCCGAGACACATCCATTTCACAATAATGTCACTTGCAGTTCTTACAGTTGACAGAGGCAGATCTAACAGGGCAGAAATTTCACCAAAGAGCTCTTCAGTATGACCCATTCTACTGCCAGTGTTTGTCTATGGAGATTGCATGCCTAAAGACTTGATTTTATGCACCTGTTAGCAATGGGTTTGGCTGAACCATCTGAGTTCAATAATTAGCAGTGGTGTCCACATACTTTTGGTCATATAGTGTATAAACAAACAAAACTATTTTTTTTCTGTAAGTAAGTCATGCTAACACTTTTGCTAGTCCGCTGTTTTAAACTAACTTGCACTTGTCATTTGTAATATACAAAAGGGATTTAATTCTCAGAATCTTTTTTTCCAGACATGTTTTAGTTTTGTTTGTGTTTGTGACTGTTTAATCTTAAAATATTGAAAATAAAGAATAAAGAGTTATGTGATCATTGACTATAGATGCCTGAAAGCATTAAAGTTTTACTTTAATCTCTACTGCACTCGAATAAATGTGTTATATCTGCGAGTCCAAACTGGACCTGAACAATATCTTTGAACTCATTTGGATCTGGGGAGGTGACAAGTGGAATACCTTTCTACAAGCGTAAGGTTTTATTATGAATATTTGGTTATGCTATTTGGCTCGGACAGGGACATCCAGCATTTCAGGACAGTGATGATGTCTTCCATGGTACTGTTCCTGCGCTACAGGTTTGTTGTTGTCCTTAGTCATGTACTGGATCCATTGGGGAAATTCTACCTCCTCGTTTGGTCACAGATTTCCATTTTTATAGTTGAAGTTTATTTATTCGTTTTGAATGTTACAGTAATTGAAATAAACTGATGTAAAACAAATGTTGAAATTATCAATAAACTACTAAGCGATTTTACAGCGATTTACTGTAAATGAAAAGAGCACAGATAAACAGGCCAAAGAAGATGAAGTAGATCTAAAGACTGTGTGCCCCCAGCAGACCACACCATCTCATTGAACACCTGTGGCGTTACCATGTTGTTTCTCCTGTAGAGGGCGCACAGACTCCAGAAAACAAATAAGTAAAACAGACAATAGGAACAAAATGTTAAAAAAATTAAAAATAAAATAAATCTTCTAGCCTGGAGGAGCATCAAAGGAGAATAGAGGTTACACTGGGACAATTTTAATGAGATACTCAAACACAGGCTGTATGTGAAGACAGAAAATGTTTCCTTCCTGAGATATCTAGGAGAGTACACCTGGAGAAAAGCTATGCCCCAGAACTGAAATGAATCTCTACTGCTGCCATCTTCTGTCATCCTAACCTGCCACTCCCATGTGTGGATGAAGTGGATGCCTCTGAGGTACTGTAGAAGTTTGCAGTTGTAGATTCTCCCCTCTCTTTGATAGGACAGAGTAGTAATCATGAACTGCAATAATTCAACAGCTTGTCTGAACTTTGGAGTCTTCTACGCACTGTGCAGTCCTTTTCCGAATCTTAAAAATGCACATGATTATCAATATGTTGCTCATTTCCATGTAATATAATATATAACTATAGAACTATAAATGACTGCAAGAAAAAATGGTAATTATTCGTTTATTTAATAATATACACATTTTTAACAGGTAAAGAGAATAATAATAATAATAATAATTCCTCCTCATCATCATAATGCTTCATTTATATAATGCCTTTCCAGAGCTCAAGGACTTTTGACTTTGTACATATACATATGGACAAAAAAGAAAGTATTCATAAGCATGTACTCGTATTTACAGCAGAACACAGAGTGAATACATGGGAGAAGACTTTGAAAAAGAACTCACACCAGTATACATCCATCACACATCTAAACACACCTGAACGCACACCTAAACACACACTCATTGAAATAATTTAAAAAGCCATGAAACCACATGATTGATGGACACCATAATTACCAGGCTCTACAGAGAACCACTTCCTTAGAGTAATATTCCTCACTGGTACATTGTTTATGGAACAGACAGGAGTGCGGGCATTAAGCTGACTCAAGGGCTAATTTGTTTGAAAATACCCATACCCAATGCTTTTTTAAATGAGCCATATTTTATGCCATACTTGAATACATGAATCAGGTAAATGCCGTTCAGAAGAACCACATTTACCATCTCAAGTCTTTCTGTTTGTAACTGACTCATTTTAGAGCTAAATGACACAGTGGGCGTGGCCGAGTGTGGACTGTGGACAGAGAGAGGGCGGGTCAAACCGGCAGGTAACGCGTAATGATTCTCACCTGTGTGTTATCAGCCTGAGTTTCCTTATATGTCTTTTTGTGCCTTTAGTGTCTCCTGTCACCTGTAAGAGTTTCTCAGTCAGTGTGTAAGTGAAAGCAGTCTAAAGGCAATGGATCGTTTACTAATAAGATATTTCACAGATATAAATAATGTGTCATTTGTCTCTCCCCAGTGAAAAACAGGAGAAAGATAATCAGATTCATGACAGATGAGAATCTGTAGAGCATTAAAACAAATGTAACAATGAAATGTGTCTAAAGTGTAAAAATGTAGTTTGTAATAATGATCCAGTACAAAATGATAGAGATGTGATCAAGCAGGGAGGAAAGCAGTAACTATTAATGTGAAGTCCATTAAATCGAGTAAACATCCATAGCATCACAGCAGAGAGAAAGGGTTTCATTAGAGACTTTATTACTCTTAGGATATTTTTCTTTATATTGGACTCACTTTAGCCTTCAATAATTAATTAAAAACAATAATGTAGGCATACAATCATATGTAAAACTTTTAACCCTAGAAACAAGTAATATCTGGAGGCATGAACACTTTCAGAGCAACTCACCAGATCTAAAATGGGTGACTGCACATCAGGGTCAAACACACTCCCATCAGACTTCACCTGCAGTCTCACTATCTGCTGTTCCCTCACTGGAATAACTGGAAATTCCTGACTTTGTAGCTGGAGATCAGTGTGTACTGAAGCACGTTGTGGATCATCACACGGGTCTAGGTAAAACACTGGATTAGTTCATGAAAGAGTTGTGTTACCAAGAAATGAATAATAAATGAATAAATAAATTGGTTTGGTGCTCTGCTGTCTCATGGGCGTGGTCATTTACTCAGTATTGTCCATTGTAAGGATTTTTCTCTTCTGCAAAATATCACACACATTTCACATGTGAAGAGATGTTTTTACACATGTTCGGAAACGTTTCTGAACTTTATGAAGCTGTCTGAAATCTTACCCAGTCTTGATCACTTTTAATGGTTGCCAGGTCAGTGTATATCACCCTGCATCTTCATGATCAAGTAAAATTTAAGCTGTACTTGTCGTGGGATGGATACAGCGACTAGTACAGCAGCTGTTGGTGATGTTGGCAGATTAAGGTTTTGTTCAAAGACTAATTCAAGACTTCTTTAGCATCAAATACGAAAAAAGCATTCCTTAAAAATCTTTGCTATTTTTGGATAAATTATTGCAGCAAAACAGCTTCTGGCTGCCAGAAGGTCTTTTCCAAGTCTTTTTGCTTTCATCTAGTTTATTTACAATAAATTTCACTAGAGTGATAAATATTTATAAATATTCTATCGTATTAGAGCGAGCGCATTAATATAAACCTGAGCTTTGCAGCTGCACTACTGTCAGAGCTGCTGTTATAGAAAATGAATCAACAACCATTTTTGCATTTGCTGTCAGAGTTGTGATGGATCTTCTCAGTCATCTATTGCATATGAGATATTTTCCTACATGGCTAGCGTTATTTCCACACTGAGTCACTCACACGCTGTGTGTATAGACTATGTTCTGTACATTTCTAACCTTTTATACATTCACAGAGATCCTCACAGGTATGGTACATTTCTATTGTAATTCTGGAAGTCTTTAAAGTGGATATGAAAAATTTATTATTATAATCATTATATCAATTATTTCTCTCCATGGATCTCCCCCTGAGTCGTGCATTTAAAGACTAAATATATTTTTGGTTGTGATATGTTAAACTGATATGAGAACATGTTTTAGTCACTTAGTTTTATTAATCAATTGTGAAAACCTACTTTTGTAGATTAGTGAGTAGTAAATTGTAATTAGTGTGGCTCTCACATGCAGCTTATTAGTGTTTTATAGAGTTTTAAAACATACATTTATATTTTATGTTATTAAATTTTATTGACTTTTATTGTTTTTACTGCACGATATAAATAAAATGTACTCAATCTGTTGTGCAAGAGAGAAAAAAGGTGACACACAAACTGTGCAACAACTGTTTTCTAATTGTAGATGTTATGTGCATTTGATTTGAGATTTAAAACCCTTGTAGGAAGCTTTGAACACTTAACTATCCAAAGAACCCTTGAGGAACCCTCGAGGAACCCTCGAGGAACCCTCGAGGAACCCTCGAGTTCATGAATGCAAATCTCATCATATTGATTTTCTGTGCTTTCATCCTTGTAGGATGTTTGAGAATATGAACATCAGCATGAGAAACTCGTCCCTGGACATGACGGACAACCAGGGTCTCACTGCTTCATCCGTGATTGTTATATGCAACCAGATCATCAGTCTCTCTGTTGGACTTCCTCTAAACTGCTACATCCTTTTCCTTCTGTTCACTCAAGGCTCAGGGAAGGACATGGATGTGACCTTTACTGTGAGTCAGTCCACCTCTGAGATCCTTCTGTCCTTCGCAGCTCCTCTGTCCATCACATGCCATGTGAACGCTGATCTGTGTGCCACTAAAGCTCTGGGGTTTTTCTGGGGGATTAGCATGTCGGCTCGCTGCCACTTCCAGTGCTGTGTGTGTTTGGAGCGTTACGTAGCCGTGGTCCACCCCATCACCTTCCTTAAATACAGACACATGAAGTATCGCCTGGCCTGTGCTGTGGTGAGCTGGATAAACTCTCTGGTGTGTGCTGTTTCCTTCATGTTCACCTTCCCACAGTTGCCGTTTAGCATTCTGGCAACCATATACAGTGTTATTTTCACCGTGGACCTTTTCTGTTTCCTGTTGATTTTGAAGGCGTTGAGACAACCACGACCGGGCGACATGGACAGGGAGCGTGACTACGCTGGAGGGAACGCCATCAGGAGGAGGGCTTTTAATATAGTTTTTGTCAATTTAATGGTGTTTTTGATGCAAACCGTTCCACTTTTGTGTCTTTTTATCTTGAAACAAAACTTCCCTCTGGAGGTATTCAACTTAGCGCTAGCTGTTGGCATGTTGCTGAATTTTGCCGCAGGGTTTATACAGCCGATCATTTTTCTCCACAACGCTAGAAAGTTAAGATTCATTGGATGCTTTTAAAGGTGGAGGTGATACGAGTTTTTCCTCCCTGCTTATTAACCAATGTAAGCAATATTATTATCCACTATTCAGTGAAGATTCAGCCATTATTACTGTTTAAGGAAAGAGGGTAGACATTTGGGTCATGGGGTGAGGGAACTTCACCCTGGTAATGGGCAAGAAGCCCAGTCCAAGCGTGACTCTACTGAGAGATTTGCCAAACCAGATGGTCTGCATTGCAGCTACCCGAGCATCGCCATGCACCTCTCCACGTGTTCTATCCAGGTGTTGAAATGGTTAGGAGAGAAATAGAACATTAGCTTACGCATTTAGCCTTGTTTTAACTCCAGATAACTGCCAGGGTCCCTCAAGCTCTGACACAGACACGGGAGACTAAACAAACATCTTCTTCCAGAAACCTTCACCACATCAACAATTACACGTTTTGTGTAAGAAAATCCTCTACCCATCTAAAGAATCTGTCTATCACTACGAGACGGGACCTTTTCCCTTCCTTCCTTTCTGTCATGTCAGTAAAGTCCATATAGATGTGTACAAATGGGCCTAAGGGACAAGGGACATGTCCTAGTTAGGACTGGAATGTCTTATGCACATTGTATTTTCTGCAGATATCACAGTTAGCAATGATATTGTTACATACATTAAATGTCGAATTTATGTACGTTTTGGTATTTTTAAAAATCTTATAATATCTCAATTAAAATAATTATATAATAATTATTTATTATGATAATTTATAATCCCTGTGGGGAGAAATATGTTGCATTTTTTAAAATAATTTATCCATGATTAAAAGGATATATTTGGGGTTTAATGTGGTTTTATTTTGTGGTGCGCATTTTGTAGTTTAGTTAGAGGAACATAACTGCAGTAAAGCATTCAGATACATAATGAACCTTGGAAGCATGATTTTCATGGTTCGTACCTGTGGAGTGCATTCGTTTCTGAGTATTGTATAAGATTTGTACTTGTTTTTCCCATATTCATGGTGAATTAAGAACAGCTCTGAGAAACCACAGCTATCTGGGTCAGAGACAAATCAACCAATCATTCGTCACTCTTCACGGTTTATTGAATGGTATACAAAGTGGTGGTGTGAGAGAGCACGAAGCCCGAAGCCACCGTCAGGCTCTAAACACAACACCTTCACATTTGTTTATGTTCTTTCATATCATTTTCTCGCTGCAGGTGTGCAGGAAGAGTCTCATTTCCCTGCGTACGTAATACGTGGAATAATCAGAGACTGGACCGAACAGGACAAATTATTTCTTTATTTATTTTATCGTATCATACATATGAAAGAAGAAATTATTTTTAAAATAGTTATATACATATGTTTGTCTGGTATCCAGGAAGACTTCCCTGTCATTAATATGCACCTTTTATCTGGTTAATGTGTTTACAGAGTATTTAAAATATTTAAAAATTATTTAAAAGAGCGAGTGCAGTCCACGGTCACTGTGGAGTTTGAGTCAACACACACCCTTGTTTATTTTTTCCCCTCATTATATATATATATATGTATATCGTTATATAACACACTCCCCATCATATCACAGGTGTTCTGTGAAGAAGGAAATTTTCTAGTTCTTTCCTCACAGGTGGGTGAGTAAGTGGATTTTAACTCGGATTGATGTGGCATGCAAATGACCGCTGAAGCTTTTATTTATTAAAACCTGAAATAAAACATGTTAGGATTCTCAAACTGTAAAATTTATTTATATTTACTTATTTACCACAGCTCAGTTGAATTCTTGATTGTGATTGGTCCGATGTTGTTGATTAATTTTCCATAGCAGCAGCTCTATAAATCACAGGTTTCTGTTAATGCGCTTGTTCTAATACATTATGGTTTCTATAGTAACAGCTCATTTAAGTTTTCTATAAGGAGGTGTTTATTGAACATTTATGGAAGGAGTCTCCAGTGTCAGCGCTTTGTAACAGTCAGAGATGAAACTCTAACTGTAAGTTTTCTGACATCTTCGGGACAGAGGAGCTTACGCTTCTTTGCAGTTTCTCTGTAAGAAGTTTTTTTTTGTATTTTGAACTGTGAGCGAGAAAGAGAAGCTGGCGAGGGAACAACTGTTTCTAGCTGCTATAACGTACGTGAGAACAGGAACTTGTTGAATGTGGACTTTCCATAACATTAAATGTAACTATAATTGAAAAAACAGGCAAATTAGTGGAACATTGCTGTGGTATTAGAGCAATAAAAGACTTCAGGACGTGCTGTTATAGGAAAATAATCTGCGCTGGGTGAGAGCATCAACTCACACCACCCAAAGCGCTCAGTATTTGACTTTTATAATGTGAATTACAGATCTAATCTGAGATATGATGAACGAGAGCGCTGTGTCCTTCAACACCACCAGCTCAGTGATTCCACTGAACCCCCTGCGTCTGTGGGTCATTGTGATCTTGTTGCTCGGGACGGTGAATATGACGCTGACGTTGCCCAGTGGATTGTGGGCGGCGTGGCTCATGATGAGAAGCTCTCGTGCAACATTGGAATCAGAATTCTTCTCACTTCATCTCCTCTGTACTGAAATGACCTGCGCTTTCATCGTCCTCTGCGCAACATTTGAGTTTTACTTTCTGGACAAGCCGGTGCTGTTGCGGTTGATTAGCTTAAGGTTGTGCATGCTAAGTCTTCACAGTCAGCCTGTGTTCCAGTGCTGTGTGTGTCTGGAGCGCTACGTGGCCGTGGTCCACCCGGTCTCCTACCTGAGGTACAAGCCCCTGAGGTACAAGGCAGCTGGATTGGGCGTGGTCTGGCTCGTAGCAGGGCTTCTTTCTCTGGGTGGCCAACTGAGCGGGAACCTTTTTGTGCTCATGGCGATTCTGCTGACGATCCTGTGTGTGGAGTTGTTCTGCAGTTTGTCCATCCTCGCCATCCTGAAGCGCAGCGGCCCAGGAGGTGTTCACGAAAGCAAGGAAGGTGAGAGAGAACGGAGCAGCCTTGTAAAGAAGAGAGCTTTTATTATCGTCTCTCTGCTGCAGGTGAAGCTGATGGTGAATTATTTACCCCTCATCGTAGTTTCATCCATGGAAGCCCTGATCTCTGATAAACAGCTCATTGGTGATCTGGTCACTTTAGGTATCACTTTTAGTTTCTTTGGTAGTTTCATTCAGCCGCTCATGTACCTCTACAGAGTCGGGAGATTAAACTTCATTACACAAAAGAAATAAACTCCTGAGAATCAAAACAGGAAATGGAAAAATTCCTTAAGAGAAATAGAGTAAGACAAAAAAAAAAAAACCCAGATGTGAGAAGTTTCTGAGATTAAACTGGAAACTGCAGTAAAATACAAAACATCTGAGACTCTTACATTTTAAACACTTAAAATTGTGTCACGAGGTCCATTCTCAATGTGTGTCATGTATTTGTTTTAAAATATTACATTTTAATAGTTTTACAGCTTTGGAAATGTTTTTTTTTTTAAATTACTTTTAAACAGATGTTTTAAAGTTTTAAACTAAATAAAATAGTACTTTTCCGGTAAATATGCAATGCAATTTCAATAGGCTTTATTTCTGTAAATTATATTTAAAATGTATTCTTTCCATTTTCAAATAAAAATAAATAAATCTCTATAGGAGACGTGATGATTTCACTTTACATTTTATTGTAAAATGTTTCTCTTTGACCCATATCATTTTGAGATGATGTGATATATTAAATGATAAACGGATGTGTTCTTTCTACACTAACGCTCACAATAAATATTCTTCCACTCAAAGTCCATGTTTTTATTAACACCGAGTGTTCATTTAGTTTTTTCTCTCACTTTCTCATTGTAAGCTGTGTGTGTGTGTGTGTGTGTGTGTGTGTGTGTGTGTGTGTGTGTGTGTAGAGTTATTCTTCTGTGTTTACTAAACCGCCCACTGAATAACATTTGATAAAAATCAGTTTAGTCACCAAACCGTCTCTGTGTGAGACTTTTAGTATGTACACAACCCACACTGAGATTTAAAAAGGCTGATACAGACTTTCTTTCTTCCTGCTCATTCATTCTTTCTTTTTTTTAAACAGTCCTTCTCCACTTCTTCTTCTCTCTCCATTTCCATTTGATCTTTTTGTTATCAATTATTCTTCTACACCTGGAGCGGGTCAGGCATTAGGACCCTGGGGATGGGGTTTGAGTGAGTTCCATTGAAAGGTAAAGGTAATGGGTGTTGTTGGATCTGGACAGAACTTGTGAGTGAGAACAGTGTGGAGAACAACACCGTGAGTCTCCTGACATCCTGAGTGTCATTCACTCGTCTAAACCGGATTCACGCCTCCATTAACAGCTGGCTGCAGATATGAGCTTTGAAACAAAAACATGACCTTTTTATATTTTTTATTTTTAGCTTCATACAGCTATTTTTGTATATTGGTCTTCCATTAGAAACCATCAGAAACCAGCACACAGACACATACTAATTTAATTACGGAATCGTTCTGTGCTGTAGCTGATTTTATGAACTCATGTTTTTGCTTTCTTTTTATTTTTATTGTGGGCTTCTTTTTATAACGCCACCTGTGTAAAAGAATAGACCCTGAACAGCCAATCAGAACGCAGAACTGCCTCGCCCACTGCATTCACACAAACATCTAATGACGGAGATGTGACATGGCATCACAGCAGCTGAAGAGGAAGAATTCATTTGAGCTGAATTGTGATGGATTTTGGGGGGAAAAAAACCCTCTAATATCATCAATAACATTCATGTCGCATTTTAATGAATGTGATTTGACCTTATTGTGCGTTTTTCAGTCCTATTCGTTAAGATTATTATAATAATTTCCCACTGAAAACAACATCAAACACCGTGTAAGGGAATACTTTTGTAAAAAATAAAAAATAATCACATTTCGTCTGAGGAATACAGAATATACCAAATAACAAAAGTGTTTAATGCAGAGAACAAAATATCAAAAATAATAACAGTTATCTAGAAATATATTCGTATTTTTACTGAACCTGTGTTTTGAGTGTATTTTGTGTCAGAAACCACAAAGCACGAACTCCTCTGTCCTGAAGTTACAGCATCATCACTGACTGCTACAAAACACTGACACTGGAGACTCCTTCCATAAATGTTAAATCTTCACCATATCAACAACGACACAGCAACTGGGTGCAAATGGGAAATAATTCGTTCACGCCCAATCAAATTAGTAATATGCGATTAGAGGAACAAATTACAATTACGTAACTGTTCATCTCTAATACTACAAAAACAAAACACCAGAACAGCTGGGAGCTATTACAAACTCTGTGTGTGCGTGTGTGCGTGTGTGTGTGTGTGTGTGTGTGTGTGTGTGTGTGTGTGTGTGTGTGTGTGTTTCACCTTCATTTACTAACATTTACACATTTATAAAACTGACAGATGGAGAGATGAGTGAGAGAGAGAGGGGGAGAGAGAGAGACAGAGAGAGACACAGAGAGATAAAGAAATGGAGAGAGAGAGAGAGAGAGAGAGAGAGAGAGAGAGAGAGAGGGAGAGAGAGAGGGAGGGAGAGAGAGTGAGAGAGAGGGACAGAGAGGGAGAGAGAGAGGGAGAGAGAGAGGGAGAGGGGGAGAGAGAGAGAGAGAGAGAGAGAGAGGGAGAGAGAGAGGGAGGGAGGGAGAGTGAGAGAGAGGGACAGAGAGGGAGAGAGAGAGAGAGAGAGAGAGAGACAGAGAGGGAGAGAGAGAGGGAGAGAGAGAGAGAGAGAGAGAGAGAGAGAGAGAGAGAGAGAGAGGGAGAGAGGGAGAGAGAGAGACAGAGAGGGAGAGAGAGAGGGAGAGAGAGAGAGAGAGAGAGAGAGAGGGAGAGAGAGACAGAGAGAGAGGGAGAGAGGGAGAGAGAGGGAGAGAAAGAAAGGGAGAGAGAGAGGGAGAGAGAGAGGGGTGTTTTTAAAGTATTTATGAATGGTTATACCTGTATAACCTGTTGGACTGGTTATCAGGTGTCTTCATGTTTTTGTTTGTGTGTGTGTGTGTGTGTGTGTGTGTGTGTGTGTATGTGTGTGTGTGTGTGTGTGTGTGTGTGTGTGTGTGTGTGTGTGGAGGTATGCAGTCACACCCTCCCTCCTGAGTTCATTACTAAAGTTTTTTAGCCATCAGCAGAGGAAAAAGGACGAGTGTGACAGAGTCAGAGAGACAGTCGAGCCTCCAAGTAACGTCTTAAATTGTGAGAAACTGAAAAGAGAAAATAAGAAAAAAAGACAAAAAAAGGAGGGAAAAAATTCTAATTGTAGACAGTATATGAGTGTAAAGAGCCCTGAAGCAGAGCAGCAGTGAAGGTAAGCTCATCCTGACCACTCCTAACGATCAAAACAAATATTAAACATCAGCATGCATTTGTTTGTTAAATTATTATTATTATTATTATTATTATTATTATTATTATTATTATACTAAAATCCATGAGGTGAAATTTTTCTTCAGGCACTGATCTGAAATCAGTTTTGTACTCGTTTCCTTTACAGACTGTGTGTGTGTGTGTGTGTGTGTGTGTGTGTGTGTGTGTGTGTGTGTGTGTGTGTGTGTCTAAGACACTTGTTTTCACAGACTGGTGCAGGTTTAGCTTCATTCCATGGTAAACAGAGTAGAAACACACTTTGTCTTCATCTGCTTCTACATTTCCCCAATTATTCATTCAAATATAGCAAAGAAAATATAAAGTAAAAAGTCTGATTGGTGAAGCATGAAATTGTAGCTCAGTGTGTGTATTATTGTGGCACTGTGTTGATGTGGACATGACCATTAAGGCCGTCTCTGCTCCCAGTTATAACAATCTAGACGTCACTTTTTTTTTGTCTTTTAAATATTTTTACGCTCACTGGGTTGAAATTTTTATTTCTTTGTGTGTCAGAAAACCAAAAATAGATATGCCAGAATGTTCTCTTTTTTAAAGAGAATTTTATTAATTGTTCGGCGCTCTTTTGATTCTTGTCTCATTCCATTTTTAGAATATTCACAGTCGAGATGTTGATGGACAAGCATGCTCTGTGAAGGAATTTTTGAAATGCCTTACTCCATGTTGTGTCACAGGAAAAATCAGGCAGAGTTGTGATGGATCTGTAAAGCTTTATGGATCTTGATATAGGGTGGCAGTGGGGTGGCAGCGGGGTGGCAGCGGGGTGGCAGCAGGGTTTCAACAGGTGGGCACATCCTGAACATTGCACGCAACATTAAAACAACACAGGCATTAACACTATACTATCATTTTTCTATATACATCACTTTTCTTTTTGCTTGAGTTGAAAAACTTTAGACAACTATTAATGAATAAAAAAAGTCTTCACAGAGTGTGCTTGAACTAAAAACAGAAATTCCAAATATTCAGCAAAATTTAAGTTAATTTCTGAAACGTCATCAATGACTTTTTGTAACTCTACTGAGTAATGAGACAACAATTCCTTCCTTCATTCATTCATTCGTCTTCAGTGAGCTTCAGTGTGGCAGCGGATCTGGACGTCAGTGCAGCTACTGTAAAAACAAATCTCTTTCCAGTCATCGCTTAATGCAGATTAATGAAAGAATGCAGTTCCACCGTATCTTTAGCTCAGAAAATTAATTTTTCATGCCTAGAGTTTAGTAAAAGATCATTTCAGTAAAATCATATAAATAAATGTAACTTGCTAGTAGCAGAGTTTGTGCTTGTGTTTGACACTTAACTGTTTCTGAACTCATGCATTGTGGTGATATTATTTATTACCGAGTTATAAGCACATCTCTGGATAATGTTCACTGAAGCATATTTAGAGTTGAACTTTACACTGAAAAGGCTGCTGTTTCCATCTGCACCCACGAGAGCTCAACATGAATAGACAAGATGGATCTTGTACACTTTAGGAGTGTCTGTAAATTCATCTTCATAATAATGAGCTCTAAATAAAACCTTAACAGCCTGCACTACTGAAGATCTACCGCTGTTCTGTTATCTGCCTTGATTTAGCAATATTAGACATCTAAAATCTGATAGAGAACCAAAAAACCTCACAGACATCAAGTTTCAACAAGTGTCTTCCTTTCGTCTTCAGTCGATGTCCATCCAGACCATGTCCATTCCTGTGGACTTCCTATCTGAGGAGCAGTTCTCCTGCTCAATTTGCCTGGACGTCTTCACCAACCCCGTATCCACACCATGTGGCCACAGCTTCTGCCTGTCCTGCATCACGTCGTACTGGGACAACCAGGGCCAGGCCTGCATCTGTCCGCTGTGCAAGGAGAGCTTCCGCAAACGCCCAGAGCTCCACATCAATCACACCCTCAAGGAGATCACAGAGCAGTTCAAGCGCATGGCTGATACCTCTGGAAGTCCTGAGATCTCCACCAGTACCCAAGCTGCAAGCTCTCATTCTCCTCGCATCTCGGACCGAAAGATCAGCGGGTCACATCGACCTGGAGAGCTGCCCGGAGGACTGTTGAAGGAAATGAAGAGCAGGTTTCGTAGGACATCGTCCAGCGGGAATTTGTTGGAAGAGTCGTCACCATCTTCACCACCACCTCCATATGAAGCCAGCAGGAGGAGGTTCAGCGCCAGCGGGTTCGGTTCAGCGAGCGCAAGCAGACCACAGTGCAGCAAGCATGGACTTTGCCTGGATATGTTCTGCAGGACCGACCAGACGTGTGTTTGTGCAATGTGTGCCGAGGGCGACCATCATGGCCACTCGGTGGTGCCGGCCCGGCGGGAGATGACTGTGAAGAAGGTGAGAGTGTGAATATACCAATAGTTTAACTAATAAATGTAAATAATGCCAATTTCTGACTGTGATCGGTTTCTGTGCTCAGTCTCAGTTGGGGATCATGGAGGCGGAGTTGCAGAGTTTAATCATGGCCAGAGAGAAGAAGATTGAGGACATTCAAATGTCGCTTGTTAACATTCAAGTATGTATCTCAGCACCGTCCGTTCTGTACATATTGATGTACAGTTTTGCTCCAGGATTGAAATAAGTAAGGAATAAAACATCTTGCTGTTACAAGAAAACAGAGTTACTGTCACCACTCTATAACAGCCCCAAGTGTTTTATTGCTTTATACCACAGCAACATGCCAATGATTAGAATATTTTATTTATTTAAGGACTACACCTCTTTTTCTCTATTTATAGTAACATTTAAGGTTGGGTAATTGTCATGAAACGAGTTTGTTCCTGTTGTCACTTACGTTATAGCAGCTGTAAACAGTCATTCCGTCACCAACCCTCTCTTTATTCCCTCTCTTTATTCCCTCTCTTTATTCTCTCTCTTTATTCCCTCTCTTTATCCTCTCTCTTTATTCCCTCTCTTTATTAGCTCTCTTTATCCTCTCTCTTTATTCCCTCTCTTTATTCTCTCTTGAAGTTAATAATATAGAAAAATCGAGAAATCACAAAGAAGTGTAAACTCCTCTGTGTGAAGATGTGGAAAATTTAGAGTTACAGCTTTATCTCTGACTGTTACACAGTGCTGACACTGGAGACTCCTTAAACCTTAAATAAACATCTCCTTACAGAAAACTTCACCCGATCAGTGATTACACGTGTTTTGAATTAATTTATTCTGTGGAGCATCTGCTGTGAACGAGCTGCTACTATAGAAACGATAACGTATTGGATCGAGCGCATTAATAGTAAATAAACCTGTGATGTGCAACTGCACTACTGACAGAGTCGCTGTTCTAGAGAATTAATCAACACCTCCTGACCAATCAGTTCAACAGTGCATTTTTATGACCAACAAACTGCATAAAAACCAACATAAAAACTGTTTTGAAGAGCTGTGCTGAAAAAAAAATAAAAATATATATATATATATATATATATATATATACACACACACACACACACACACACATACATATATATATATATATATATATATATATATATATATATATATATATATATATATATATATATATATATATATTTTTTTTTTTTTAAATAAATCAGTGGTTTGGGGAGAGAACAACAACAAATAAATAGTAAAAGTGTTGCTAATGCTTGGGTTAATCCTATGTGACACACTCAATATAAGTAGCTAAAATCAATAAAAAAAATGTATTTGTCAAGTTAAGCAGTTTTTGATTAAGAAGTTTTTGATTAAGAAGTTTTTGATTACGCTGTGTGAAATTTTACAAATGATTCGATTTTAGATGGTAAAATATGTTCTACTTTTATGCAGTGTTTAAGGAAACGCCCGCATCTGATTATGTACACTCTTAGAAGAAAAGGCTTTAAGGATCCTTTGGACAATTAAAGGTTCTTGGTAGGGAGCACTCTAATAAATAAAATATTGTTGTAGGGTCTACATAGAACCGTGAAGGGTTTCCCCAAAAGCACCAACTGCAGAACCATTAACAGTTCTAGACTGAGTGGTTATCCCTGAAGCAGCACCAACACCTCACCACTGGAAAAACGTCATCTGTTTCTGTCTTCAGGAAAACGCACAGCAGGAGGCGGAGATCACGGTGAGCATGTTCCGTGCCTTGATCGGTTCCTTGGAGAGATCTCAGGCCGAGGTGTTGGAGGTAGTGGAGATGGGCCGTGCTGCTGCAGAACTTCGCTCACAGGCCCTCATCCGGGACCTTCAGCTGGAGATCACCGAACTGAGGAAGAGGATCAGCATGCTGTCTCAGCTCTGTCAGTCCAACGACTACTTCAGCTTCTTCAAGGTCAGAACAACAACCATCATCATGATCATATTACTAGTGCAAATGTAAATATATATATATCTAGAAATAAAAATTGTATATACGTATATATTTAAATGATCATTAGTGCTGTCAGTAACGTTACAAAAGCCCTATTCAGGTGGAATTAGTTTTCTATTTGGAGGTGTGTAGTGTACTCTCTACTGGGGTATCTCTGGAATTATAGTCTGTATCCATCATGTCAGTAATTTATGCAGAAATGAATCTATTTCTTAATATTTTTTTATTAATTTCAACCGTAAAAATTATCTGCCAAAAGAACAAGACTATTGTATTTTATGCTTTTAATTGGTTGTTGTATATTAGGTATATTTATTAGTTAAATATATTAAAACTATTTTAATATTTTAATAATAGAAAACAGTCTAAAATCAAGATATTTACACATGCTAAGATGTCTTCTTTTTTTTGCTTTTGACGAGATGATAATCTATAATTTTATTAAGTTTGTTCTCCCTCATTCATAGTTCAGAAAATTAACTAGATTCAGTGATGAGTTTCTTCTTCTTCTTCTTGACGTAGTTTCCATTTCAGATAAAGTCCATATGACTCACTTGTCTCGTTCTGCCCATTTGGATAAGACTGTAATGTAATGAGTCAGAATTACACCCTGCTGTGCTTTGAATAACAGTTTTAATACCTTTACGTCAGGAGAAAATGGTTCTGTTGCTTGCCGTAACTGTAAATGAGTTTCTTTTGTTCATCTGTCACACCACATGGAACTGAAAAACAGCCATGGACAGCATTCACAGTCTTTACCCTGTAATTAACCAGTCCATCCCCTCATATGTGTAAAAAGAAAAGAAAAAAACACTTCTAAAAACATCATTCTGTACAAAGATGATGGACGAAAAAGTTAGTGACGCCACAAAACAGACCAATCTGTCACGTCTGGGAAACTTCTGTGCTGACCTGTGTGCTAAGATGGCTAGCTAACCCATGTTACTTGCTTTACTAATGTGAGCTAGTTTATTAAGGAAAGCAGGAGGTTTGTAATTTGCATATTTATGCATGTTCATAGATTCTGGGATTTTTCACTGAGTGTAAAGCTGTATTTCCTTGCTTTCAAATGCTGAAAATAAGTAATTGCATGTCATTGAAGTTGATGTTGTTGTTGTTGTTGTTTTTATAAGCTGTTGCTGCGACTAGTTAATGTTTTTTTTTTCACCAACATCTCCTTCCCTCAAAATTCAGAGAGAATGTACAATATACAACATCAGTCCATCTTTCTTTCTCACTCTCTCCTCGCAGACGTATCCGTCCCTCTCTGCGGGTCCTCCGATGAAGAGCTGGACAGAAGTGACTTTGGGCGCCGACCCCACGGCCGGAGTGGTTCTGAAAAACGTCACTGAAATGATGGAGAAAGTCCAGGACGAGCTGAGGAAGCTGCCGCAGAGCTGTAAACACACACCGCTCCACTAATTCCATCATCAGGGAAAAAATATCACCATAATATCACTGAGATACATGGTCTCGATATTACATACTGTAAATTAGTACTGTCTCATAGATTGTAAAAAGGGGCGGGGTTAGAAGTATTATATTATCATGAAGTGTGGTTGAGGCACGGCCAATCAAATTGACTCTCTTTGTCTTTGAAATAAAACTGACTCGCTCAGCTCGGTGATATTTGTACAGTGACAAATTTGAAACTATAAGCAGCTGATTTCTGATTGGTCAGAAGGTATTGAAGGTTTATATGAATGTACTCATTCTATTACGTTATTGTTTCTATAGTAACAGCTCATTGATTGGATTTGTATGCCAGCAACTCCACATAAACGGGTTGGAAAGTGTGTGTAATCGTTGATATGGTGAAGTTTTCTGTAAGGGGGTGTTTTTTATTATTATTATTATTATTATTTTATAGGGAACCCCGACTATGAAGACTTGTATGGTTTATTAGATTAACGCTGACATAAATCCGCTTTACAAAAACACTCTAGATGTCAGGTTTTTTTTTTTAAATAATAAAAATCCTTGCACTCGTATGCCGCCACTGTGCCATCATGCGTCTACATTCCGTCTGTGTGCATGGAAATACAGCTCATAGCTGAAATTCTTCTAGTCTTACAGTCACAAACAGGATTAAGACATAAAGAACCAGATGTTTTACAGTGTGTGAGAATGCAGTCGGGAGTCGAGGGGAATAAGCGCTGATTTAACAGCTGTGCTGCTGACAAAACAGTGTAGTCAAACCGAATACAGCTCCATTAATATTCATTTTAATAAAGATTTATCCTGCACAGTTAAGGCAGGTTAATGAACACAGTCCATCACTGGGACGTCAGAGTGTTTGGTCTTTAATGAACTATAAATGCTTTGCCTTAATTTAGTGCCTGAAATATACAGTTTTTTGTTTGAAATAAAGGGATCAAACTGTACGTTCCCATGTCACTGGGATGGTACCATCAACACTACATCTTACGGATATTTATTGTGAATCTTTTACCTTTAAAAACACATTAGTGGGTTTTGGGGAACACTGATGTATCTTTAAGGATTCAGCCTAAAAGTTTGTGTGTGTGTGTGTGTGTGTGTGTGTGTGTGTGTGTGTGTGTGTGTGTGTTTTACAGGTTTACATTCAGCGATGGAATCACCTGTAAAACAACAACCACGTGAGTTTAATCTGTTTTTCTTTTCATTAATTTGGAGTAGAAACAGAAATTTTGGTGATGTAATTTTCTTTTCTGAATGCACGCAATAATTTTATAAACTTTGCACCACCATGAGAGATCACTTTTAGTACATATTATTTTAATCTCTCTCTCGTCCTCTCTCTCTTTCTCGTGTGTGTGTGTGTGTGTGTGTGTGTGTGCTTTCACTTGTAGGACTTTGTAAAATACAGGACTATGCATGTGAGTTTTTTTCCCTCAATTCTTCTTTGTCACTTTGTACAAATTCCAGCTCCACCAGATGAAACCTTCATATTTGAACTCCGCTGCCGCCTTGTGGACGCTCCTGTATTTTATTTTATTTTATTTTATTTTATTTTTTTTAAAAAAGAAAGAAAGAAAGAAGAAGATTTAAAACATTAAAAAAAAAAAACTTGTCACGTTTAGTTACTAGACTGTGATTTGAACAAAATACTTTAGACGAGCTTCCATTGCGAATGTGCAGAGTTCAATCCACTCAGTTTCATCATTTATGAGATTTATGTCCAAATTTCAGCCGCTATCAACTTTCTTGTTAAAATGAGCTGAACAGTTTTACTTCAGAGATTCAAAGTTTTTCTGCTCATTAATAAATTACTAATTGTACCTGTTGTATAAAAGGAATAAAACACTTCAGGACTTGCTGTTATAGGAAAGTTCACATCAGGCCATATCATGCTAGCCCACTGTGGATTATTTTTCTATAACAGCACTCCCCGTAGTGTTTTATTCCTTACATATTAATCCTCTAAACATGGACATTGCTCCTCTCTCAGTGGACGTTACTCTGGACCGAGACTCTGCTCACCCTAGACTGATGATCTCTGAGGACTGTAAGCAGGTGTACTGCACTGACCACTATCAGGCCGTGATGGACGTGCCTGAACGCTTCGACCGCGTGGTCTGTGTGCTCGGCTGCCAAGGCTTCAGCTCAGGCCGCCATTACTGGGAGGTCCACGTGGGTGAGAAGACAGACTGGGACCTGGGTGTGGTCAATCGCTCGATCAAACGCAAGGGGAAGATCTCGATCAGTCCGACTAATGGCTACTGGCTCCTGAGTCTGCGAGACCAGCATGAATACGCCTTCCGTGCCAATCCGTCGATGCCCATTTACCTGAACCCCAAACCTCAGAAGGTTGGGATTTTCGTTGACTATGAAAAAGGACAAGTGTCTTTTTATAATGCTGACACCATGGCACTTATTTTCACAAATGTCTATTTCTTTACTGAAACCTTATATCCGTGCTTCAGTCCCTGCACCAACAAATCCGGGAAAAACGAGGCTCCTCTTGTCATTTGTCCCATCATTCTGTCTGAGTGAAAATCGCTGCTCAACACATTTTAATCTTTTACAAAATGCAAGCGTACTCGTCTATAACGATAGTGATAGCGAAATGAGCTGCGAGTTGATTTTAAATGAAGCGTATAGACTGTTGCAGGGATGAGGAATTTTTGTAGGCCAACCCAGAAGTTAGCATCACCCTGGTTCCCTCGACAAAAAGCTAATAGGATTTCTCCATTGGCTTTTGGATAATTACGGAAAATAGTATAAACGAGTATAAAAACAGCAAAGCTGTAGTAGAGGCGTGATGATGTTTAATTTCCCCGACAGCCTCTGAAGTGCCATTTAGCCACATATTAGCAACCGTCCTTTTCAATACACACAGCTTAAAAGAAATCACGAGTGGGGTATTACTGATGTAATTTATGTCATAGAATAAAATACGTGAAAAAATCTTGAGCTTGTGTTCACTATAGACATTATTTCAGGTATTTATCCAAAATAATCCTAAAATGCTAACTCATTCCCGAGTGTTAGGACTCATTCCTGCAGCACTCTATTAGCTAGCTAGCTATATTAGTTAGCTTGAATGGAGTGAGGCTGCAGTGGAGAAGAGTGGGATTTGTTTCAGTTCAGAAAGTGTTTCTGTACAACTGTGTGTAAAGTGCGTTTTTATTCTTTACGCTGCATCAGAATCCTTCGTTTTTAATAAAGGATAGTGGCGGATCGTCAAGAACAACCTAACGAAGAGCAGTTATTTTCAACCACCGTGTGTTGTGTGTAGATATTTTTTCTCATCTAGCCGATGTGTGCTGCTAGCGATGAACTCCTCATGCTGACTTTAATGTTTAAGATGTTGGCATGAATTTGCATGCAGAGGAAAGGAAGTGGGCGTGTCTCTGTGCTCAGTGCTCGCAGGACTGAAGTGCTCTCCGGTGTGTGACTGTTTCTGAGCTCCATGCTCACAGCTACCTTTGTGTGTGCGTAATTCACGTCACCTTGCACTCATTTTTAATACATGCTGATACTGCTCTGGGTGCTCAGGTCTCACCAATTTGAGTAATTTTCTGCAAAAAAATCACCAAAAACGCCACAAGTTGCATCTCAGATTTTGAAAAAAGCCGCAGCAAAATCAAACGTTTTTGGCCTCAACGCAGACAAAAAACACGTGAAATCCTGCACAGACTGAATATCTACCTTTAATCTCACTTTTGCTCCTCTGAATTATTTGTGAAATACAAAATTGATTCCTGGTCACAATCCTGACTGTACTGAGTGAATAATGTGAATAAAAATGTTTCTTTTTTTGTCCCTGTTTTTTTTTTTTCATGTAGATAGTGTTTTGCTAAGATACAATAATTGCTGACATTATTATTATATTCATAATTATACATTATTTTATATATTAATAATTCGTTAAAGATTCTTAGCATTTTTTTTTATGAGGATAGAACACGCAAAACAGCCTGCCTCTGAGATTAGGGGCGGGGTTAGTATGATCTCCACTCGACCAATGGGTGAAGCGCGTCTCCGTGATTGACGTGTCGCGTCAAAGGTGCTGCACAGTTGCGTCAAGAAGGACAGAAACAGAACACGCACCTCGGAACACACGCAAGCGCGCACCAGATCACACACACACACACACATACACACGCAAGCGCGCATCAGATCACACACACACGCACGCACGCACGCGCGCATCAGATCACACATCAGGTTTCTCCTGCATCTGAGAGACACGCGGAGAATCCCGGCACACAGGTTTGTGCGTTTTCCCCTCGGTAACCGACCCGCATAGAGAGAGAGAGAGAATGTGTGTGTGTGTGCGTGTGTGTGTGTGTGTGTATGTGAACACGATGTCCCATCAGATACACTCACCTTGATGCCAAACTCTAAAACGCTGGCAATTTTAAAGTGTTATTTATTCTCTCAGTTCATTAAAACATGCACACAATGAGTGCAGTATTTTATTTAAGGTACTTAATTACATAAAAAAAGACAGATCAGATCAGATCGGATTTGTGTGTATATATGAATAAATATCACGCTGAGGCTCCATCTGTTCTCCTTCATCTGCCATCCTAATCCCCGCTTTAAACATGACACACTTTATTAATACTTTATAGATGTGTGATTTATATGTATAGTGTATCACTGCATGTATAAGTGCTGTGTGTTACAGACATCCTGGGACGGCTTTATGATTTTTCTGTATGGTTTTTGGTCATCGGTGAAGTATTTTGTGTTATTATTCTCCATCCTCTCTTATACATTTCATAAATCCATATCGATTTCAAGTCAGGAATAAAACACCTGGCATCATGCAGTGAAAGGAAAATGATCCAGGACAGGGTGGTGAGATGGAGCCGAGTGACTGTTTCCTCTAACAGCACATCTCCATGTTTTATTCCTCTTACAGCAACAATTACAATGTTTTATTGATTAAACATGACATCATATTTCTTCTACATTTAATGTCTGCCAAAACAAGTTCATTTCTGTTCTCACTTATCCGTTACAGCAGCTATAAACAGTCCTTCCCCTCAGCAGCTCCTCTTTTCATCGTCGATATCATCGTCTGACCTGCTCAGCAGTAAGAACGACACTTGTTTTTATTCCTCTGAGCTGAGATCAGACTCTGAATCAGCTCCCTCGGTCTAAAACATGACTCGCTGCAGGTACACAGTTGCTGTACACGGTGTGAATCGATTAAATGATGAATGATCAGATTACACGGTGCATTAACAACGATTAGACACTCTGAAGATGTAAATCATCCGTGTTTATTTAGTGAAAACAGGGTTTTTTTCCCTCTTATATCACACATGACACAGGAAAAGTCAGGGTGGAGTTATCATCAGTGTTTACTGATCTGACTTTCAAATAAAATGCCACCGGATTAAAATGCCGCACGAGGAGAGGAGGTAGAGGTCGGATGGAACAAGGTCAGTTAAGTATTTATGAGATGCTGCAGAATCCCGCTGAGGAACCACTCGCAGTAAAATTCTGAGGAATCAAACCGTAGCGCTGAGTCAATACATTTGAGTCAAACACACACACTGCTGCTCATTCAGCTTTAGAAATTTCCCATGTTTTTATTTCCTTTATTACACGTGGTTCTGCCGTACAGTGAAGAATCTTACATCAGCCAAAAATCCAGCTTGATGATGATGATGTTGATGCACTCTTAAAAAGAAAGGTTCTTCAATGGTTCTTTACAGCACCGTAGATTCTGCAAAGAGCCTTCTTCTTGTCATGGACCATTTTTCATTGTATAGGGCTCTTGAGTTGAGCTATATGGTTCTTTGGAGATTGAAGAGGTTCTTTATGGTTCATTATAGGTTCGTCAGAGCAGTGTATTGGTTCTTCAAGGTATCAAGAGGTTAAAGTGAAACCTATAAGGTTCTTTGTGGGACTGCAAAAGGTTCTCATGTCAGGCATCAGTCTTAAGAACCTTATTTTGTTTCCTTAAAGCACTAACTGGAGTTTTTAAAAAATGTTTTTTAGAAAACTTATATACTGATAACATGGTTCTTTGTGGCACTGCAGGGAAGAACTATTTGTGGGTTCTTTAAAGCGCCTGTAAATAGACGGTTCTCTAAAGAACTTGAGAGTGAAAGGTTCTTTGTGAAACTTAAAAGGGTTCTCCTATGGCATCAGGCTGAAAACCCGTTTTTGGTTCTGAGATCTGTGACGTATCAAATATATCAATAAAACCCAACAGGACCTGAGATATGTGTTATACTCCATCTTTAAATTGATCATTTATTTTTATTTGTTTTTAATCATACATGTTTAAAACATACATAAGAAATATTTAACACTGAAAATGATCATTTTTTATTATTATTTATTTACTTATTTTTAAAACAATTTTAAAGATTAACTATAAAACTTAAATATTAAATCAGTTGTTTCAAGTCAGTTTATAATTATTTGAATTAGTGTAATAAACAAATTTATTGCTATTTATAAGCATTTGCTGAACGCAGCTGTACTGTATTACTGGCAAAAAACCTGTTCACAATCGGAGGCTTAAGTGACCCTGTGCTTCTGCAGCTGAATTTCATCAGCGAGGGAATAAAGAGGTTTATGTAACACCAGTCACAGATTAAAGCTCGGTCTGAGAAGATGAACAGGTGAACTTCACTACTTAAGCTCCTCACTACATATACCTCTCTGTCATACCATTTAAACCGGACGTATTGAAGGTTATAAAACAAAGTGCACCTACTTTCACCAGCTATAACGTGTCACTTATAATTTAATGTTTTAAACCAAATGCTCCTTTGGATCCTTAAAAAAGACCTTAAATTAGTATATTTGTCTTTATATTTCTTTCTTTGTATCAGTAATGTTGCAAACGTATAGCCCATTGTACAATTTACATTGTTACAGTTGTATTTATTTTGAGGTTCCTGAGGTGAAATCTGAATTTAGTAAGAAAGCTGTTAGTTATCGTTAGTTAGTAACCTGGATGATGTGAAGGCAGCCATGCTACGCCAGAACCCCACCACACACCAGCTATTAGTGGAGAGGAGAGCGTGATGTAGTCAATACAGATGGAGATTATTAGGGGGTGATAGAGAAGGGCCAATGGGGGAATTTCGCCAGGACACCAGGGTTATACCCCTACTCTTTTACCATAAGTGTCCTTTAATTTTTAATGACCACAGAGAGTCAGGACCTCGGGTTAACGTCTCATCCAGAGGATGGTGCTGTTTTTATCATTCGGGGCACACTATGCTAGAGCTGTATCTCCCTGCAGTTCTTGCATGGTTTCCTTCTGGAGTTGAGCAGGGATCGGATCAGTCTGGTCAGTACCTGGATGGGAGACTTCCTAGGGAAAACTAAGGTTGCTGCTAGAAGTGGTGTTAGTGTGGCCAGCAGGAGGTGCTCACCCTGTGGCTTGTGTGTTGTCTTATGCCCTGGAATAGGGACACTATATCAACTCCCTGATCAGATGTTAAGCTATTTATGTTAATTGTTTCAGTATGAAGGCTCTTGTTTTCTTTCTGTTTGTGAATGTTTTTAGTCGTAATTTGTGCTGCCTTTTGGCCAGGGCTCACGTCAGAAAGAGACATAACCTCAGTGTGACTACCCTGATTTAATAAAATAAAGTTCAGATAAATATTTGACTTTCAGAGCCCTGGTTTGAAGAACACATTGTGCAGAAGGACAGGAAGTGAAAGTAACTGTTCTGTCGTGTCTCAGCAGGGACACACGGTGGATGCTGCTTATTAGCGATGACATCCCACTGACACTGAACACCACCACCCGTCTTTCACAGCCTTGTGTTGACATGGCAACAGGAAGGAAAAGTGAGTGAGTGAATGTGTGTGTGGGTGTGTGTGTGTGTGTATATGTGTGTGTGGATCAATAAATCAGCTCTGTTTCTACTCTATTTTTCTTCTCCGTCACACATCCACGCTGTGTCTATTTTTCCCTCCCACTCACTGTTACGTCTCTGTAATCTGTCACCATCTCGTTCTCTCACTTTCCTTCACCCCGACAGGCTCCACGTCCAAAGGCGGAGGTGTCCATTTCCCAGACGAGACGGAGGACAATGTCCTCAGTGACAGCGGTGAGGACACGCAGCAGGACAAGATCATCACCGCCGTAGCCGAGCCCGATGGAGCTTACCTGGTCAAGGTGACACTCGTATGCCAATTCTAACACTACAGAGTACAGCAATTTAAACTATTGTTTGGTACCTTCTCAAGACCAGCGTGGATGGATAGCGCCAGCACTTGGAAGTTGGACTAGTCTGTTACATATCGTCACGTTTCAGAGGCGAAGGCAGATACAAGTGCAGATTATTTATTAAAGAAAATGTTAATGAAACAACAAAGACATGAAAACAAGGATAATACACATAAACTGTGGCTACGCGGCAAGAACGTACAGACTAGCTGTGATACGGTGGCACACGACGCTGAGAAAATAGGACTATATATAGTAGTGTTAATCAAGGTGGCATGAGACACAGGTGAGTGTGCTGGAGACATGTGACATGTTGGGGCTAATGGGTAATGTCTTTTTAATAGAAATAATATTTAGACAGAACCAAAATACATCTTGCAATTTTAAGTAAAAGAAAAGGAGAGAATATAAAAGCATCTGGATATGCGGCTAAATAATGTGTGCATGAAATGGTTCATTTTGGACCTTTGTATTTTCAAAACAGACGTAAGATCCTTACATGACTCCGTAATGTGCTTTCTTTTTCCTTTTCTAATTTACACTTACAGTGTGTAGGTGTTCTGTCACGTACATAAGATCTAAACCAGTAAAGCAAATTAATGTTGAACCAACCAACCGAGCAGAAGCCACACCCGAGTCTATTGAAAGTTAAGATCACCTGATTAAACAGGTGGGATCAGGTGTGACTCCTTGATTGGAATGAAAACCTGCACCCACAGCGGTTTTTGCAGATAAGATTGTACACCCCTGCTCCACAGACATCATTACTCACTTTCACTTGTGTAAAGTTTGTGCCAATCTATCCACCTTTAATTACAAGAGTTTTAAGCACATGTGGATGAATTAATAGTGTTTTATTAGCTTTCCGTCCTCACGATGTACCACTGAGCTTTCTCATCTCTGTGTAGGCAGGATTCCTGAAAATCCAACATAAATATGAGATCGTCTTCTCGATCCCGCAAGTCCCCACTCTGGGAAAAGACACCGCACTCTCCCCGGCTTTACGCACCACGCCCAAACCGCGTCTGCGTGCCACCCGCATTGTACCACGCCCTGAAGGTAACGCCGCTTTCCACACAGAGTCTCACGGGTTATCAGATTTACAGTAAGCGTTAAAGTTTTTTTAAAAATAAATTCCAGTCAGAAGCAAAGAGCCAAAAAGGTGCCATCACTATTAAGACCAGAAAAAAATATCTACAGTAAAGTATAGTACATTTATTTGGATTCACTATAATATAATCGTCTCTCTATTAGAATGTTTTGACTTTGTAATTTTATGTGTTTAATTATTTATACACCCTGCAGTGGATTTCAAACTGTGACACAGGAAGCAGAAGAGCAGAGACTGTAATCAGCATTTAATAATAAATAAACAGGTTTTAGAAGGTCAAGTCTAATTAAGTTGTTATAATAATATACATGAATAATTTAATAGTTTTTCTCACAAACAAAATACTACTTTTTTTTTTCTCCAGAAGCCCAGAATTGTTTTTTAAGCCAAAGACTGACTGACTTCCTACCTAGTTACTTTTAACAGTACCCCCAAGTACCACTAGGGGTCAGCTTCGCCCATTTGAAAATTACAGCATCCTCTCACCTAAAGCCTCCAAAATGTCTCCATTCTCTGTCATGTAATTTCAAATTTCCTGTTACACTTTTACACACACACACACACACACACACACACACACACACACACACACACACACACACACATCTTCACTTCCCTTGTTCTCACTGTCTGTAGGAGGAGTGAAGGTGGTGTGCGAGTACATCGCTCAGCAGGAAGGAGTGGTACAGGATGAGCTCACACTTGTCAACAGAAGCAGGAGAGACAGCAGTGTTAAAGTCCGACTACACGCCAGAGTGATGGGTGAGAATAAGAGCGCTTTCACACCCTTTAGTCTGTTTAAGTCCGAATCAGTGTGAATTAAATTTGTACAAGATTTTCCAAGTTAAATATTCACTTCTTATATCATTTTTAATAACGTTCAAATCAGTATTTCATAAAATAAATAATGAGTTAGTGTGAGGGTGTGTCTGTGTGTACATGGTGATGTCCTGTCCCTCAGACACTGTGACCAGGATAAATCACTTCCTGAAGATCAATGAATTAGAAATAATTTTCTCACAGTCTTTCTGAGCCTCATTTATCAAGCTGGATACAAACTTATATGTATGTAAATCGCTAGTACGAGTGTTCACACAAAAAATTTGCGATTCATTTTGCAGACCCCCATCACGGAACACCCATGCTGATGGAGGGAGTACGCTGTTTGGGACCTGAGGACATCAGTTCGAAAACCAACAACAGAAAGAAGATCTGAGCAAACGCTCCTTTCTGAGAGGAATAAACGAACTATGCGAACATGCCTCAGAACACACTCGACTCGTAATCATGCCTAAATCTGATCCTGGACACCGTGTGAACATGTTCTTTCAGGTTTAAGATAAATATTGTCACTTATAAATCTGATTCTGCTTTCTTCATAAAAGTGACGGTTGTCAGGAAATCCTCGAGGAACATGTGGTTTGTAGACAGTGTCATATTTGCAATACTGCATGTGTGCCATACCGCATGAATCAGTGAATCATTTGGTTCAAGACTGAGATTCACTCCTCTCTTGTTCAGCCAGTTAGTATTTAAATTAATGAGTTCATTGAGTTGCGACCGAGGTCCTTTGGTCAGATCTGGAGAGTTCCAGCTTTTCTGTGCATGCTGTAGTAATGTGTGTAATGCAAAAAAGAATTCTTCTAAACACTGACAATACAGCACAGTTATTATCTTCATTGTCTTCAAAGCTAGTTATTCATACCACGTTCATAAGAATGCACGCTGCCACACAAACCTTACCATATAAGGTAAGAATCTTACAGTATTATAGTTATAATGCAGTGCTTCCCATTTAGTCATGAGTTTCTAATTATTTTTAACTATAAACTGCCTGGCAAGAAGGTAGATTAATTTTTATCCCTGATTAATAGACTTATTAATAGAATATCCCTGATTTAATGTTCCTTTATAAAGAAGATATTAAAAACAAGAGCATATTATTTTATTAATAAATAAAATGTTTAAATCTAACACTTCTTCAGACTGTAGTTTTGTTTTGATGTTTTCTCTGATGTCCAAACCTGGGGTGGTCAGATTGAATATAAATAAAACTTTTCCAGATAAGCTTCAGTGGTAATGGATGAATCTGCAAATCTGAGAAGTGGAAAAAAGCTTTTCAGATGCTGAAAATAACAACATTTTTGTATCTTAAATGATGCCATACTCTATTTCCTACAAACTGCAATCCCATCAAAGTTCTGATGTTTTCCAGTACGAACACCATTAAAAACCATCAGCTAACCACCAAAACAATTATTAGTCCTTAATGGTATCCACTAGACATGCCACCAATAGAAGGCAACAAATTACCAGTAGATACCCACAGGGACCATACGGTTACCAATGAAACCAATACAATTTCCATTATAACCATTAAAAATATTGCATGAGGTTTATATTGTTTTTTTTCCAGCAGGGATGGGTGTCCACGTCTACATAACGCCTAGTTCTGGACAAGGAGAGATTTTCTGGTGTGTAGGTATTTGTTTAGGTGTATACTGCCACCTAGTGTACAGATATCCGTAATAAACCTGACCGAGTCCAGCGCACGCGCATTTCATCAGCAAAGCAAATTAAAAACGGCAAATTCTTTGATTTCTGAGAATACTTGAATACTTGTAGATTTTTATTGTTATGGATGTTTACTTATGGACTATAGATAATATTCTGTACTGTGAGGATACAGTCGTAGCATTTACTACAAACTTTACGGTAAAATTGTGCTTTCATTGTCTCACACCGTAAATAAAATTGTATGTCAGGATGGCCGAGCGGTCTAAGGCGCTGCGTTCAGGTCGCAGTCTCCCCTGGAGGCGTGGGTTCGAATCCCACTTCTGACAAATACTTTTCTCATTTCAAAAACAAACAAAAATATTATAAAAAGGGAACAAATAAGGGAACAATATCATAATAGCGATCTATGTAGTGTAAATACATTCACCGCTCTCTTCTAAGTGAAAAGTGATATTAAATTGTCTTCTTGCCCTGTTTATGTATTGTTTTATTTGAGTTAGTATTTGACACTTTTTCTACACTTTTGAAACTTCACATCACTACATGTCCACATTTCTACACTGTTCTCTGATGAAACAGAGATAAAAACAACAGGAAGCTATCTCACTTTTAATTTAAACCCTTTTGGACTACTGATAAGTTTCAGGTATGACCTCTGTGTCACAGTTCTGAAGGTCTCTAGTTTGTGTCACGATGTACCGGAACCAAATTGCTTTGTGTTCGTGGAATGTGTTGTTTTTTGCATTCCTGATCACCCTTTCTCCCTCACTCTCTCTCTAGGTTCTTCTTCTGCCTCTTATTATTATTATCTGGTAGAATAGTCACTCGAACATACGTGATAGATGACTTGTGAAGATCTGTGACCTGTTCCAAGCGACATTTATCATTCTATATCAATATTTCTGTGCGTATATATACTATGCTTTCTGTATCATTAAACTATAAGAATCTTTCACTGAACGATGGTGTTGGTGTGACTTCTTCCCAAGCTCAGACGAGAGGAATCAGCCAGTGTAGGGTCCACATTCTGGTTCTGTGACTGGTACCGGACAAGAACTTATCAACTACACAAATGTTTCTAAGGCCTGGATGTTAAATTAAATGAATGTTGGCCCGACAGTTTCTATGGATTTGCAAGTAGCTCTTGGTTCTCTCACGTCAACAGTGAATCCTTTCACTAGACATTATTTTTGATCCTCACTTAAACATTTCAATGCACATCAAGTAACTTCCTCTTGTTCTTGGTCTCGTTTTTCCAGTTAAAATATATTGCTAAAATTAGACGTGCATTATCCTTCCAGGAAACAGAAAGGACTTCATGCTAGGGCTTCATGTTGGTAGGGCTATTGTTATGCCTGATTTACGTGCCTCGTTCAAAGAGCTTTTGCTTGGTTTCAATTCATTAATAATGCAACTGCTTGTCTTCTTACAAAGACTAGACATTAGGATGACGTTAGTCCAGTGCTTGCCTCTATACACTGTCTGACAGTGACAACTGTTTTTAAAGTATTGTTGCTTACCTTTTGAGCTTTACATGGTAAAGCTCCTGAGTATATTTGTGAATTGTTAGCTCCTTATGCAAGTGCAGGTCTTTGAGGTCTTCTAATCAGGGACTTTTGGCTGTTCCAAGAACAGGAATGGGGGATTGTGCTGTTGCTGTACATTCCGATAAACGTAAAATTTCCTGTGGTCTTCCTCTCGTTATTAGACTCTCTGATTCTACGGCCTCATTTAAGAGACGGCTTAAAATCCACTTTTATGTTTTAGCTTTACCAATCGCTATCACAGGTAGTGTGCTTTGTCGTATACATTTCTTGATGATTTATTGCTTCTGTCTGTTGCTGGCGGTCTTGTGTGTCGTGTTATTTTATGGTGTTTTTTTTCCTTTTAGATTTGGTTTGAATATTTTATAGTGAAACACTTTGAATCAGAAACAGAATCACCTTTATTGCCAAGTACCATGGGTTTACATGTACAAGGAATTTGCCTTGGTGTACTGGCGCTTAACAATAACATGAAAATGCAAGAAATAATTTAATATTAATAAGATAAACAAGAGAGAATATTATGAAAATGAGAAGCATAAAAAAACTTTGAGCATTTTAAGAAAATAAAAATAAACACATTAAGTGTACATTAGTGCAGGATGTGCAAAAGTGGGCCAGTGCAAACGCTCACAGTCGGAGTAAAAAGGTTGAGTACAGCAGTCTGAAACAATGTGGGGTTGTGCGTCAATGTAATGTGTAATGTTCATGGAGGTGGATAAGAGACTATGGTGGGTCCTGAGTATTGTTAAAGTGTGATTATTAGAGAGAAAATCAGCCATAAAGCTGAAAATAAACTAGTTCGTTAGTGATCTTTTTGGACCTTTCATGCGAGAACACAAACAGGAAATAAAACAAGAAGGTTCCGTTAGTGCATTTAATAAATATCCTTTTACATTTGGTAGACACGTTTATCCAGAGCGACTTACATTTATCTCATTTATACACCCATCAGTGGCAGCTTGTCAGTGCTGGGATCTGAACTCATGATGGTTCAAATCAACATTAACATCTGAACCACTGAGTGTATGTGTGTGTTCCTTTCACTTCCATTTCTAAATGCAATGTTTGTAAACAGCTGGAATGAAGAAAGTTCAGTTTTCTTTATTTAGAAATGAAGAAGAAAACTTGACTTTGATTTTAAAGTCCATAAAGAGTGACTGTTTGAAGACATATGAGCAGGCTACTAAAACTTTTCTCATTAGCATGTCTAATTTTTCTCATTACAGCACACCTTCATCAATCATCAGTCAAGTTAACAGTCATGTTTCCCCACAGTTATGAACTTTCACCGACATTCCACAGCATTAAATGAAACTATAAACTGATAAAATATATGATGAGTCGTTGCTGTGGTATAAGAGGAATAAAACATTTTGTTACATAGGAATTATATCGGAAAATAATCAGCTTCAGGATGATAACACTGACTCCGCTTTATCACACCACCCTGTCATGTTTTATTACTTATACATATCATTTATTAGAATATCAGGCTGCAGAGCTTCTTCATTCTTCAGATTACAGTAAGTCTCTCTCCCAACTCAAATATTGGAGCATAGGCACAAGCCTTTAGCATATTTAGCATCAAATTCTTTTAATGAACCCATTCCTATGAGACCCGTTCCCTATAAAACAAGCAAAACAACTGCAGCAGCAGAACAGAAAACAATGAAAGCAAAATGAGAGCGTGGATCAGAAGTAATCTTTTCCAACTTTAAAAGGGAAAATCAAAATCCCCAAAAGAATATAATAATATAACTAAAAATGCTTGTGAAACGAGATACTTTCACAATGTTTTGCTGATGCATGAATTAATGAAGTTTCATTGTTCTAATGATCCACATGGGTGAGAAACGAGCATTACAGTAATTCAACAACAAGAAGCTTTAAAATGAATGACATTTCAGGTATGTTCCTTTGTTCATGTCTCATTATCTACTGCTGCCATTTAGATCAGACTCATGACATGAAACCAGTATTTCAAGTTGTGTGAGTCTCCTTATTCCCTGATTGTCTTCCTCCAGCTGGTCTCATTTCTCTACACGGAAAGACAGACTTGCAGCTTGCTCATTGCTCAGGATTCAATTTCACATCTAATTCTCAGGAAAATCAAAGACATTTGGCTAAAGAAAGAGGTAAGTGTTTGCTCTTCATACTCGCATGTTTATTAACATCTGACTGTTCAGTGTTGTGAGTGTTTGTTTTGCTTTATCTTGCATCTTCATTTAAATTACCATACCACTGATTGCCATCTTATTTACTTATCTGATTTAAAAGTAAACAAAATAAAAATAAAAAAATAATTAAAAAAAAGTACAAAAACATGAACGCTTTCCTTTCTATCTTTTAGTTTCTGTTTGCTCATGTATGATTTGAAGTTGATGCTGACGGGTTGGTCATGAACAATGCGTTCATTCTGAACTAATCTTTTATATTACTCAAAAATAACGAGTTGTCTCAGAGACTGATTCCTTCAAATTTGTGTTTCATTCGTTTTTAACATGAGAACTGCATAGACTCTGTACAGGAGACAGAAATGATTAGTTCACCTCCAGAGCCTTTTGTCTTTTGTTCACTAGTCATGAGACGTGATAGATAGATAGATAGATAGATAGATGACTTTATTAATCCCCAGCGAGGAAATTAAGGTGTCTTCGCAGCCAGGTGCATTAAGTACAGTCACAATGCAATATAACAAGTACAACACAATACAATACAATCACAGTACACTTTCAATTAAATACAATAAGCCACAGGTTAGGTTAGCTATATGTTGCTCTGGAAACCTTTTCTCCTCTTGTGCTTTTTGTAAATGCACTATAGCATTCCCAGTGGAACCCAATATTAGCCAAATCATCCTGGAGCTGAATCAAACTTAATTAATCAACACTTTCTCTTGTGTTAAGGTCCAACCACTGCTGTGCTTTACTGATGAAACTATTGGTCTATACGTCCAAACATATTGCTATAAATATGATCATAATCCCAGTTGTATTGGAGGCTACATGTATGCAGGACTTCATCTTAAATTCTTCTACATGCTAATATTTCAGTGGGTTTATTTGTGGGATGTGTAGCAAAGATGTTTGACTAAGTATATCAAAATAATATCTGAGAGGTGTAATAGGCCAAACAGTTTGATATTTTATAAGTTTATGTTCGCCATTCTGGCACAAATCTCACGTGTGGGACCCCACGGCGGTCCTGGCCCTCTGAGCACGATATCCACATTGAACTCATAGTCCCGAGGCAGGCATTGTCCTAGTAATGGGCTTCTTCCAGAGGAGCTGGGGAGCATACATGGGTCATATTGACAGGAAACAGGTGATGGGTTGGCGACACGCTAGGTAATGACAGATGGCTGGGCTGGGACATGATCGCCGGGGTTCTTAGGCGGGAACCAGGCTTTGGAGGCTGGGTTGTCAGCTTAGTGGGGTTTCATCAGTCTTTTCATCAGCATGGTTTGGGAGGGCAACTTCGACCTCCGGCAGGAACAGGATGTGTGAGGCCATCTCATTGACCTCTGGCTTGAGCATGTCGTGGCTGGCCATTTCATTGGCCTCAGGCGTGAGTAGAGCTTGGGAGGCTGTCTTGTCAACCTCAGACTTGAGCATGTCATAGAAAGCTGTGAGCAGGGCTTGGGAGGTCACCTCTTTGACCTCTGACAGGAACAGGGCTTGGTAGGCCGTTCTATAGGCCTCCAGCATGAGAAGGGCTTGGTAGGCCATCTTGTCAGCTTCTGGCAGGAACATGGTTTGAGAGACCACTTCATCGGTCTCGCACTGGGGATCTGGAGATGAGGTCGCCATGTTGAACTCTGACTGGAGCTCTGCTGGAGAAGCCATGGTCTGGAGCTGGGCTTTCGAGGCCGCGCTGTTGGCCTTCTCATAGTAGGTGTTTAATGGCGAGACATGTATACCCCACAACATTTTTTTTATTTGGCATAGCTAAATAGCCATGCTGTTCACTCCCCACAATGGCCGAATAATCAGACATCGCAGCGTTATAAATAGGGCTAGTGTATGGTTTACCCAAGAAGTGTGATATTTCATCATGCACTTCTGGAAAAAGGGGAGTTCTGCGGTGTGAGGGAGGTTTATTTTCACTGGGGACAAAGCGCTCATCCAGCCTGCTTTGAGCCACTTCCTCTTCCCCGGGTCAGTCTAGATTTATATAGATGCGTTTTTTCTGTGTTTTCGTGGAACTCGTGTTGTACACTAATGCTGCCGCTCAGTCTTTTTGCCACTCAGTGGGCATGTCCTCTGCAAGTTCCGGCTACCGTGACATCATGTGCATACCCTCTATATGCCTGACATTTCAGGTATGTTCCTGTGCTCATGTCTCATAATCTACTGCTATTATTTATTTCACAACTCAGGACTTATGAAACAAGTATTTCAGGTTGTCTGTGTTTCCTCATCGTGACAGTGTTTTTCCGTAAGTCTTTGTGTTTTCTTTGTAGCCATGAAGTGCAACAAATTCCATCATTGTGGTTAATCTACAAAGCCAGTAACTGCGTATACAGAATGTGGCACCATAGAGAAGCCAAAGGTGCCCTTATGTGTGCGTTCAGTGACGCTAAAGGCTAAAGGAATTTCTAATTTTACTGAAACCATTCTGCATAGAGATGCTGAGAATTTGAGCTGCGAAATAACTGCAGTGACATGAAGTAAATTAATTAAATTAAATTAAAAAGGTAGAAAAAAAACATGAACTAGATTTTCTTAGCAATATTTATGATATGAAAGAAGACTATACCATACTATCCTAGTAATATTATCTACATGAGCATCAACTGAAAGACTGAAGTCAATAATCACCAAAAGATCTTTTCCTGCTGTACATGATGAAACAGAAAGTCCATCCAGAGTTACTGAGTGATCAGAAAGCTTACTTCTAGCTGCATGTGGTCCTAGTACAAGTTCTTCAGTCAGAATTAAATAGGAGGAAGACCTACTTCTGGTCATGAACTTAGACCTGGGATGGTCAGGAGTTTGGGAGTGGCACCCTTACATTTAGTATACAACCACAGCTCCTGGAGTTTAAAGGTTTTTTTGGTATGGTTGTTGTTGCAAACCATTCAGGGTTTGTCAAAACATTTAGACAAGAAGCCAACAAACTTGTCAACTTTGAAAAGGTCAGGGAGTTTTATAATGTATTTTAAACAGAATTTTAAAACAAGGTGTAACACCCAAACAAGGTGACACACAATTGCACAATTCTGCAGGAAACCGTGTCAGGATCTTGTTTATATATACTTTTTTTTATTTGGTAATATGTTTTGTTTTACAGTGCTGATTACTGTATTGAAGGACATCATCAGTTATCTATGTCTCTGAAGCCATATTCGGACTGGATTTGTTTTACATGAGGAGGTGGGGTACTGTAATTATTATCTCTGAGATTCTGCAATGTCAATATTTGTTTCACATGTTTATGCATCCTAAAATATATTTAATCTAAACAATGAGCAGTACAAATAACCCCAGGTGATATATCCGTAATCCTATATCCGTACAGTATTGCCATCGCTAAATCAACTTGAATTAACTTAACATTTTTAGGCAGAAACCTACAAATTAAAGTTAACTTGGCTCATGTAAAAAAAGAAAAGAAAAAAAGAGCGATCGAGAGAAAAGATGGCGCCCTCGCACCGCTACACACTTCCCATACCCAGTGCTTGGGAGAGATTGCCAAATGACACACAGACACACAAAGTTAAAATGGCAAGATCTCTCATTTATTCAGAGAAAGGCAGAGTATATATTATGCTCGACACACAACAGCCACAATGGGTTAACTATTGGCTGGCTAGGTGGAAGGGCATATTTGCAGTTAACAGGAAGCATATCAAAGTAAGAGAGGAACAACTCCATATAGGGTTTTTAGGAAGTCATGGAATGCAAGCAGATGTTGTTTGGGAAGGTATGTAAATACGCGCAAATGGTGAGGGGCTTTATCTGTCTGTACCTGGTTGGGAAGAGTTGAGAACAAAGAGGAAAAAGTGTTAACACAAGAGAACAGAGAGAGAAGATCGTTCACAGTAAACTTGTCAATGCCCTCTTAGGTCCCAACAGGACTTGTACACACTCTTCTCATAAGCAGCAAAGAACGCCCAGGGATCCATGAAACTATGACAGCTCCCACCACTCACATGCTCCTTCCAGTGGTGTGTGTTCTCAAGTCTAATACAATAAAATCTATATGTGTATGTGTTAAGGTGAGACGAGGAGAGGCCCCCTAAGGGCTGCTTGATTGTGAATTTGATCCTTTCTCGAGTGTGCTGGTTCTGGTCAGGCACCGTTTCCGTCTACTGCTGTGAATTCACCGGGGTTGAGAGTCAGTGAGTACGGCCGTGCGGGCGACGGCTATCACCATTGTGGGAGGTCCAAAGGCGGCTGCTCCAACCTTCCTGGGTTTGAGGCTTTTGAGAGTAGGTTTCTCTGCAGGTAAAGGGAGAGAAGCAAAGACAATACCAGGCACTTTGTTCAATTTTTCAATTAACACTTGAGTGTAATCACTGACAATCACGTCCAGGTCTCCTGTAAAAGAAGCACCAGGGTTAGTTTTAGTCCACGGGGTTGGAACTGGTCTGCCCATTTTGATTTCACAAGGAGACAACTGAGACTTTGGATTTGGTGTCATGGATGTGAGGAGAGGGTGAGCCCTCTTTGGCAGTCCACTTAGCCATCTCGTCCACCAAACAATTACCAACCTGCAAAAAAGGTGCAGCAACGTTTAACTATGCGTGAGCGTCAGAGTTAGGAGAGTTAGAGGGCGGTAGTGGAGTCAGCTGTACTTCTTGAATAACTGTCAGTTTGAGTGCTATCGCTGATTTAGACTGACCACTTCCACCTATGTCTAATGATTTACACACAGAACAAATAACACATGACAAGGACAGCAGGAAGGTGCAGCGTGGTGGTAAAGTATGCTCAAACAGGAAGAGGAACAGAGAAAAAGAAATCAATATAGTGCGTGACCAAGATGGACTCGGTTTGTCCTCATATTTGTCCTCATCATATCATCATATCATGTCCTCATACCTCATAGGGGTATACTATTTATATTTACATTAATGCCGAGAGAAACACTACTCAGCGGCCGGATCCAAATAAAGCCTAAGGATAAAAAATAAAACACAGTAAAGCCTTTTTCTCAATAAAATAAAGCCTTGCTCTCTCTCTCTCTCTCTCTCTCTCTCTCTCTCTCTCTCTCTCTCTCTCTCTATATATATATATATATATATATATATATATATATATATATATAATATTCAAATTAAAATGATTCTTTCCGCTCAGTTACATCCCGGACGAACCCCCATAAAACTGTTAGGATTTGTGAATCTTCAGGTTATGATTCTTAAGAAGAGAGGAAGCGAATGTGGTGCCCTCATGTGTTAACACAAGGGAGCAGGGAGGGAAGAGTGTTCACAGTAAACTTATGAATTGTATTAAAATATTCTACATTTACAGCGAATAGGACCCCATAAAGGATGAAGATAAAACCCCTGTCGGTCCTATTAGTTCTAATAGGTAAGAATATTCACCTTATTTAGTCCCACTGTTTCAATTTTTGTTTTTTAAAAGTAATGTAATTCCTCAAAATAAAAATGTTCTTTATTATTTTTATTGCTTTTTATGATTGTAAGGACTACTGGGGCCATCATCTGATAACAATCAACTGTTAGTTCATGGCTGGAGAAGGACTGACGATGGTTTAGTTATTCCAGGTAAAAAAAAAAATAAAAAGAAGAAGAGAAGAAGAATTTAGCTCAATCATTCATAGGACAGCACATTTATGTTCATTTGAGTCTGTGACAAAAATAGAAATATCTGATTTATCATCCACAGATCCTCAGGATTTGAACACCACTGCCTTCAACAGTCCAGTGAACATACTGGTAAAAACTCTTCTTCAGATTTGTTCAGTCTATATATACAGTAGATCCAAAAACAAAAGAAAACCCATACTATGTAATTACTGAAACAATTTCATTTCCTATTAATACCACAGAGCAGTTAAAGGTCTCTGATTGGTCAGAAGGCATGCATTATGTCTGTATAGCCGCATGGCTCGGACAGTAGTACAGTACAGTAGTAACAGCTCATACACAGGGACTTGTACAGCAGGCTCTCCACATAATCTAACACTAACACTAAAAACATTTTTGAAAACACGTTGTTGTTTCATGAAGAAAACGTCATCATTGATGTGGTGAAATTTTCTGTAAGAAGAAGATTATTAAACATTTATGGCATGAGTCTCTAGTGTCAGTCACAGTGCTTTACAAAGTTTCTCAGCTCAGGAAAGTCTTCAGGACAGAGTAAACTAACAAGCTGCATTTTTTTAAAAGAGAGAGAGAGAGAGAGAGAGAGAGAGAGAGTGAGAAGCTGGTGAGGGAACAACTGTTTAAAGCTGCTGCAACATAAGAACAGGAACTAAATTTTCTTGCAGATGTTCCACAACATTAAATCTAAATATAAACCATTAAAACGTGTGATGTATTGCTCATTACTAAATTAAACACTGCAATGTTCGGCAAATGACTGTGGTATAAACTGAATGACACCCGACAGACCACTTATACAGAAATAATCCACCTTGAAGTGGCTTTGCGTCGTGCCGTATCACGCCACCCCTGCATGGATTATTTTCCTATAACCATGCGGTCTGGAGTCTTAAACCTTACTTATCTATTAAATTTGTGCACATTTGGATTTTTTCTGAAATGTAACCAAACGTCTGGATCTCTCTCCCTCTGTAGAACTCTGTAACTCTGGAAGCTTTGAATAATGGAACAGATGTCAAACTTTTTAGGTAAGATGGAAGAGTTTTTCTTTTCTGTCTTTCTACATTTTTTGCCGTATATTCTTTTGATAATTAGGAAGCACACTATGCATTTTTTTAGGGAATCTGGATGAGGGTTCAGGTGTGACTCACACAAAATTAGCATGCAGGAGGTTTTTGCTCATATGTGTGTTCGAGTGAGCAGTCAGATATGAAGTTCAAGGAACAAACGAAAAAAACTTTATTAACAAGAACATTTACATGGACGTTAATAACAACCGTGCAGTGCTGTGCTGCATTTACAGCACCTCATCCATTCATCCTTCTTCACTGCCTGGTCAGGGTTGTGCTGATATATATTTATTTTTGTGCAAACAAAAATAAATAATTAGTAAATATTATAAATAAATAATACTGCAAATGAGAAAACAGTCCCTGAGGTTGGGACAGATTTGTCAGAGACAGATTTCACACACCATGTTGACATTTTCTAGGGGCAGCATGATGGGGATACTGTTTAATAATAATAATAATAATAATAATAATAATAATAATAATAATAATAAACAGCCATGTAAAAACACTTACATTTTTTTTACACAATGTATAGAGTTAAAGTATAGATATCAGTTATACAATTGGCCTGTGTGCAATGCACTATTTATTAATTAATTAATTTCATTATGTATGTATTTGTTTGTTTATTTGTTTGTTTGTTTGTATTTTAGGGACGGATCGCAGATCATTGTCAGGAGGTACTGGTATCCAAATCTCGCTATAGGTAAGTATTTCTGTTACGGCCAATTTCAGGACATTTATCTTAGATCTAAAATTGTTGAATAGCGAATACTAATTAACCAGGATATATTATATATCTGGAATTGATAAATTTCTGTAAAGCTGCTTTGTGTCCATTGTTAAATACAAATGAAATTTTATTGAATTAATTACCATTAAATATCTTGTTTAAACAATAAGCAATGCCTGTTATGTTTGTGTTCACACTCTGAATATTTGAAATATATTACAGCCCAATAGTACCAAAACAAGAGAGCACTAGTTTACTGAGCCTTTCTTGTTTTTTTGCCCATTAAGAAGTCCTGAAGCAATCGCCAGCAACTACTGCATCCACAACACCTGCACCTCCACCTACAGACTTCACAACTAAGACTATCACAACTCTTACAAAGGCCAGCACAGGAATGACAAGTACTGCAGAGTTACCATCACAAGGTACTGATATAAACTAACAGTAACATCCACAATGTTAAAACTGAAACCAAGTACAGTGTTAGTGAGTCACAGGGTCGTCACCAGCATGTGTCTGAGTAGTAGCTTAAATTATATTACGTACTCTTACTGATGGAGAAGTGTCTAAAGATGCAGTCGCATTCTCAATCAGACTGACGTAGCGATGTTCAGGTGGTGAACAGCCCCAAGTTGGTAAAACACTCCTCTGAAAATGCCTGTCACATAATCACCAACTCGCCCAAATTCCACTCTCTTCCAGATGAATAGACTCCACAGGGTAATGATCCAATACAGTAACCCATTCAATGATTTTAAACTGCCAAATATAAAAATTAAAGCACAGCTCTAAATCTCAATTCACATGACTTGAAACTTTATAACAAAGGTGTGAAACATGTTTGTATCTTTTATGAATTATATGCATATCTATTTAGTTTGTCTACATTCCACTTTTGAAAACCAAAAGTAAAAGTTTTCTCTTTCATTGAATGCTCAGTTACTTTAAAGACAAGTCAGTTTTAATACTTGCAGAAAGAACCACAAATGCACTCCACTCTTTCCTTTCTGTGTTTTCACTATAGGGCCTAGTACAACAAGCACAATATCAACTACTTCAACACAGAATGCTACAGCTATGACAAATGCTCCATCAGAACAACCTACAATTACAGCAACTACTTCAACGCAGAAAACTACATCTGTGACAAATGCTCCATCAGAACAACCTACAATTACAGCAACTACTTCAACGCAGAAAACTACATCTGTGTCAAATGCTCCATCAGAACAACCTACAATTACAGCAACTACTTCAACGCAGAAAACTACATCTGTGACAAATGCTCCAACACAACAACCTACAATTACAGCAACTACTTCAACGCAGAAAACTACATCTGTGACAAATGCTCCAACACAACAACCTACAATTACAGCAACTACTTCAACGCAGAAAACTACATCTGTGACAAATGCTCCATCAGAACAACCTACAATTACAGCAACTACTTCAACGCAGAAAACTACATCTGTGTCAAATGCTCCATCACAACCACCTACAATTACAGCAACTACTTCAACGCAGAAAACTACATCTGTGTCAAATGCTCCATCAGAACAACCTACAATTACAGCAACTACTTCAACGCAGAAAACTACATCTGTGTCAAATGCTCCATCACAACCACCTACAATTACAGCAACTACTTCAACGCAGAAAACTACATCTGTGTCAAATGCTCCAACACAACAACCTACAATTACAGCAACTACTTCAACGCAGAAAACTACATCTGTGTCAAATGCTCCAACACAACAACCTACAATTACAGCAACTACTTCAACGCAGAAAACTACATCTGTGTCAAATGCTCCATCAGAACAACCTACAATTACAGCAACTACTTCAACGCAGAAAACTACATCTGTGACAAATGCTCCATCAGAACAACCTACAATTACAGCAACTACTTCAACGCAGAAAACTACATCTGTGTCAAATGCTCCAACACAACAACCTACAATTACAGCAACTACTTCAACGCAGAAAACTACATCTGTGTCAAATGCTCCATCAGAACCACCTACAATTACAGCAACTACTTCAACGCAGAAAACTACATCTGTGTCAAATGCTCCATCAGAACCACCTACAATTACAGCAACTACTTCAACGCAGAAAACTACATCTGTGTCAAATGCTCCATCAGAACCACCTACAATTACAGCAACTACTTCAACGCAGAAAACTACATCTGTGTCAAATGCTCCATCAGAACCACCTACAATTACAGCAACTACTTCAACGCAGAAAACTACATCTGTGTCAAATGCTCCATCAGAACAACCTACAATTACAGCAACTACTTCAACGCAGAAAACTACATCTGTGTCAAATGCTCCATCAGAACAACCTACAATTACAGCAACTACTTCAACGCAGAAAACTACATCTGTGTCAAATGCTCCATCAGAACAACCTACAATTACAGCAACTACTTCAACGCAGAAAACTACATCTGTGTCAAATGCTCCATCACAACCACCTACAATTACAGCAACTACTTCAACGCAGAAAACTACATCTGTGTCAAATGCTCCATCACAACCACCTGCAATTACAGCAACTACTTCAACGCAGAAAACTTCAACCATTACAACTGCTTCAATAATAAATACATCTCTGACACCGAAATCTACAGCAGCTGTGACAGAATCGAAAACAACTGCTTCATTAATACCAGGGAATGCCACAACCAAAAATCCAACTGCAACAACCAAAACAACAACCATAGAAACAACCAAAAATCCAACCACAACAACAACCAAAATTTCAACTACAACAACAGCAACCAATAATCCAACAACACCAAAACAACCAACCACAGCAACAACAACAACCAAAAATCCAACCACAGAAACAACAACAACCAAAAAACCAACCACAGCAATAACAACAACAACAACAACAACAGCCAAAAAACCAACCACAACAACAACAACAACAACAACTACTACTACTACTACTACTACTACTACTTCAGCAGGAATAGTAATAATACTAAAGATAGAAATTATCACATTCACTCTTGACATAACGTTCACTGCAGATCTTCAAAATCCTTTCTCGGCTGCTTTCCTATTACTTGCTTTAAAGATTCAGGATGAGGTAAACATTGTTCTTTATTATGACTCATGATTCATTGTTGGGGTAGAGTGGTGTGTAAAATATAACCTTGCTAAGTAAGTAATAAGTCATTTCCCAAAAAGTAACTTGCAAAAATGTCTTTCTTTCAATCAGCTTGATTTAATATTTAGAGTAAAATATAGCAGCCGCTACAGCCATAGCAAAGTCAACAGCTTTCAGTGAGTAACATTTTCATTCATATTGAATTATTATCATATTGATTCACTGTACAAATAGAAGGAAAAAACCCTTCATAACATTTATAATAAACCAACACATCAGCCAACACTGTCTTCTCCCAACAGGAGAGGATCTGTTAAAGTAAATACAACACTCTTCTTTGTTGACACGCTTCCTCCTAATCCGGAGGTAGAAAGTGCTCTAATTTCTGGCTGGGTAAATGTCAACAGTAGCTTGCCTCTAGTAAGCGGCAGTGTTGTTGTTGGTAAGTTGCTGCTCTGCTATCTTTTTATTTTTAATTTTTACTTCTAAAAAAAAAAAAACCCAAGAATGGCTGTATAACAAAAATGACTATTTTTCTATCTTCAGGACAAGCTATCCAAACTAGCAGCTCTCCGAGGGAAGTGCAGACGTCTTCTACAGTGACCCTCCTTCTCACATGTGTACTTTTAATATTACAAACTCTTTCATTAATATAGACCACAGGGTGTTTTAGCCCCATAGAGATTATAACTGAGCATAACCTACTTAAATACAAATAGTGATAAAGAAGTCCTAATTGTTTTTAATCTCTTATGGATGTTTATATGTATAATTGCCGAATGTTTGTGCTGGTTTATGAATTTGAACATTATTTAATGAAGAGGTAAATGGATGAAGGCATAACTAGCAAAAGATTTCATACTTACCTGAGTGTGAACTCTTAATCCTTGCCCTGTAATGTCTATCAGAAAGATTTCAGGGATCATTAAGTCTGTATCTTTTGTTTTTGTTTTCTTCTTTGTAATATGCCGAGTTTAGCCTTGTCATTGTTTATTATCTGCCTAACTCTTTTGCCCCATTGTATGCATGATTCAGCAATTACATTAAAAACTCACAGCTCTTGTTTCATATTCCTGTGGTGTATAGTAGGACATAATAGTTAGGCAGGTGTGGCCATCATATACAGGTAGGTGTATTCTTATGTTTCAGGCGATGTTACACTGTGTAATCATTACCATTTTAAGGAGCGAATAGAGGAATTGTTGCGTTACGTTATTGTGTCAGTGCTTGATTAAGAAGATTCACTGTATTACTGTCTCTTCCCCTGCTATAACAACAACTAGTGGGGGAAGAGTGAGATAGAGCACAGATTATTAGGTATGCTCTTGTCATGTATTGGTTTAAGAAGATGTACCTGAGTGAACATGTTTGAGGGGGGGGGATTAGGTTTAACCACCTTTCCATCATGTATTGTTTTCATTTGTTTATCTTTAATTATCTATCCCTTGCTGGCATTGTCTCCTTCTAGGAATTATGTGGTACCTAACCCTTTATCTTTGTCCTTTATTTATTATTATTATTATTTTTCTCTTTTCTTTTTTTTTCTTCACTCTATACACTTCATATGTATGCACATGACTATTCTCACGTCTTCCTTGGGTTGTCTGATTTTACATAGGAATATTTTGTTGAATGCTTCTTAATGTTCTTCTGAAGTTGTTTATATATTTTCATCCGGTATTTTTTTTATATAATAAAACCAAACACCCATTACAATACCATCACAAACCATAAGCTGTTAACCATTCTAACCATTACCAAATGGTTTCCATTACTGTACAGATATGTAGTAGTTTTGATTTGCACATGTTTAATGGTTTCCATTACAGTCAGGTGCACAGGTAATCGTTAAAACCTGCATTTGTATTGATTTATAATTATAACATTATATATTTTTAATACAACTGTACATTTGTTTTGTCATTATTACTGAAACACCCTCAAGAATATATATTTTGTTATAAATTGTTGCAATTAATATACTGGTTATGTTTTTAGGTTATCATTTCTAGTACGTTCTACTGTAAAAACATACATACACCACCTTATCAATAACGGCTCAGGTTGTAATCTAGAGAACATACACTTGAAATCAAAATTGTAAAAAGGATTAAAACCTTCTCTAGCTCCTTAACCCAGACGGAAATAAATATCTGGCACGAAACTTGACTGAACATATTAACATCTTTATTACTTCAAAATGTATTAAAGACAACAGTACTCTCTGAATGTATTGGAACAGCAAGGTCAGTTCTTTGTTTTTCCTATGCACTGAAGACATTTGGGTTTGAGATCAAATGATGATTGAGACAATAGATCAGAACTTCAACTTCATTTCCTCATACTTATATCTAGACATGTTAAAAAACATAGGACATGGCACCAGTCAGTAATAAATATAAGAACATAGAAGCAAATTACAAACAATAGGCGGTCCATTCAGGATTTTGCAATTACAGAAATTAACACAAATCAAGCAAAATGTATGGAAGAGCTTGCAATTTTTCAACATGAACAAGAAGCGTGATGTGACGTCATCACAACACGCATTCATCTAAAGCCCTCGTGCGCTGGACAAGAGTACAGCTAGAAGGTCGCATCACTGCCAAAGACTGTGCAAAACAATTTAGTGCAACTGCAATTTCACCAAATTCAAGCACAAAAAACACTGCAATTGCAAATTTTTAAAAAAAAAAAGCCACAGCAAAAGTGAGCATTTTTGGCTGCAATAATCACAATAAACTTCACGAAGTCCTGTCTGGATAAGACATGACCGAATGTGTTTACGTGAATACTCGCCAAGATGGGCATTTTGACATAACTTTGTATTTTTATGACTGTTCAGGTGCTATAAGCCGCAAAAGAGAACTCTGATCGGTACTCCCGCGTTGCCCCCCCCCCCAGCTCATCAGTTAAATTACAGAGATAGAGGCCCAACGGAGTTTCCCACTCGCCGTCTCTAGATGTAAAGATGACGCTGTCTGTGTCATTGTACAGCAACCTACCACCCAATTTATCCATCAACTCATACACCTCTAGACGTGCTTGTGCAGTAGTAAACACTCCTAGAACAATGTTAATGTCACGAGTCTGACACGTTTTCCCACCCGTGGAACCCCGCTGAATTAGCGCCTCTTGTTTGTATTGTAAAAATGTTTTAACATAATCATAAAGCAATGTTTCTGACCACTGTGGAAAATGCCATGCCTTCTCCACAGCAGTCAGAAACATTGTAGAATCCTACATCGCCGATTACTCTGAGAAAGAGGGGATTAAGATGAATATTGACAAGATAAGTCTTGTCACACACCTGTTCTCAATCACACTGACGATCACATCACAGTATATAAGAGACTGCTCATTCACAATGTCTTTACAAAGTATACACTCAGTTGCCGTGTGTCTCTGTCTTTACCAAGCCTTATACCGTCTGTTTATTCTGGTTTTTGACTTTGCTCTTGTTTTCGACCTCGTCTCTTGGCCCTGCCTGGTTTGTACAGTTTGCCTGTTCGCCTGACCTCAGCCTGTTTGTGATTATGGACTTCTGCCTTATCCTGTAAATATTTCAGACGAAAAGTAGGTCTGCGGTTTTGAGTATATCATGTATATCAGAGATGCCAAACTCTAAAATAAGCCCCTAAATAAACTCATCATAAACCCTAAATGATAAATACAGAGTAAACCTCTAAATAAACTCCTCCATAGAGTAATGCAAAGGTCGGGAACCTTTTCAGTTGGCAAAGCCATTAAAAAAAAAGTTATGAGTTTTTTCTTTAAAAAGCCAGAGTAAAGTCATTAAAAAATGTTTTTATATATGTCTTCTTCTTATTATAGTTATTATCTTAACTACTATTGCATAATTATCAAAATGTAGTAATTGCCATTTCACCTAACAGCCTGCACTTCACCTAATAGGCCTGTAGGTGGCACTTGGACTTCATTCAACCAACTATGAAAGTTTCATCAAACGGTAAAGCAATACAAGCTGCAGTGCCTAAGTGAGAGTAAACGGAACACTATTTACCATCAATGCGACTTCCAAATAACTTCCAGTTTCCTCTGTCCGTTTGGACTGGAAAGAACGTAATTCAACCATGTATGAATTAAACCAGGAAATGACTGCTCTGCTCCACACAGCCCAATGAAATTTGAGCTAGTTGTGCCACATCACAAATGGTTTGTGTATACATGATAAACTGGCTAATTATCTAAGAATTTAAAATATGTCATATGTAGAGTTTTTATTGAATTGACACACTAGCATTCATGATTTGTTATTGTTTTTATTTCTTTTTTTCTTGCCATATATGGCTCACGAGGTGTAGGTTCCAACCCTTGGATTAATGAGTTAGCAAATTATTGTTACTCACAAATATATATATATATATATATATATATATATATATATATATATATATATATATATATATATATATATATATATATATATATATATATTTGTTCTCTGTTACTCCACTAGAGGGCAGAATATAACAATAATCTAAAGGCCTCTCTACCCATTATTATTATTATTTAATTCCTGACACAATAGTCCCACCTGCTGTCCTTTGTAACCTGTTTAAGGGTGTAGTTTTCATATCTTTAAAATATCTACTACAGTTCTGACTACGAACAGTTTTGGAGGGCGTTTCTCCACCTCACAAACCTGCATGGTTAGTAAGGTGTGGCTGCGATGAAGTCACCCTGTGATCAGGAATGTGAACACAAAATGCCTCTCACTAGATGTTTTTTTTTACTGTCATATATCATCAGTAATCTCATTTTACAAATAGTCTGTACTTTAGATAATGCAGCTCCACTTAAAAGACAAATAACTAGAGAGAAGAGAACTTGTACCTGGTATCTCTATCCCACATGCAGCTTAAAACAGACTACTCAGCACACAGCATACCTCTCTACATAAATAAAACGACAAAAATAATCCAAGATTTTTATTTAATGCTGTAACAAATTTAACTAGGAATAAGACCCCTACAAAAGCATACATACCATCAGTACGTAGTAGTGATAACTTTATGAGGAGGAAACCAGAGTACCCAGAGGAAACCCCCAAAGCACAGGGAGAACACACAAACTCTGCACACACAGGGCGGAGGTGAGTTTTGAACCTCTAACCTTGGAGGTGTGAGGAAAACATGCTGATATCAAACCTTCCTTTTATCTCCAAGATCCTAGAGAAGGTCGTAACAGAGCAGTTATGCTCATACTTACATAGGAATAACATAGGCCTCATCATAGCAAAGAGACAGCGCTGGTTGAAGTAGTAAATGAATTACTACTGGCCTGTAATCAGGGATGTGTCTCCTTGCTTGTGTTTTGAAATGGGCAGAACATGCATGAAAACCCTCAAGCATCTTGAAACTGAAAGAATATTGCATGGAGGAGTAGTCAAAAATTCCTGCAAGCCTGGTGGACAATTACGCAAAACGCCTAGAAGAAGTTATTTCTGCTAAAAGGGGTAATGCTAGCTTCTGAGGCCAAGGGTATACTTACTTTTTCCAAAGAATAGTCACATCTATTGATATTTCTGTCAAATAAATGATTGAAAAAGATCATTTTCCTTGTGGTTTTGTTCAAGAACATCAACATTAATAGGCTCTGTTTCAAAGAGATCAAAATGCCAACAATTTCCATGGGGTGTACTTATTTTTTCACATGACTGTAATTACCTGCACAACAATAAAACAGACCGGGTTTTGTACAGGAATTGTGAACTTTTTTATTTTTTTGATAGTAGAGTTCGAGCTCGGTAAGAAAGAGAGCAGTGTGGGTATCTATCTTCCGGCGCTTGTTAACAGGTGAGAGTTCACATCCTGGATGCAGCTCCGGATCGGGGAGAACTTCAGACGGCTTGTTGTCCATAAAATGATAAGAGCACACATAAACCTTCTTTGGGGGGTATTTTAACTTCAATGCTGGAAGCCATGCTCATTTCCTCTTGCCAGTATTTGGTGTAGAACGCAAAACATGCAGCACCAGACCATGACATTCTTTTTGGGTTTGCTCGTGCCCAAAACAAGTATTTTTCCAGGAGTTTCTGAAGGTTATTGCAGTTGTTATGGCAGCGAATGACAGCACAGCCTGTCAGTTACAGTCAGGATGTATTCACTTGGAATCAGTCAGACTAAATGAACTCCTACCTTTGCCAACTCCTAACTAAGCTTGCTGAACCTGCTAGAGGACTTTTGTCTTTAAAGGCTTTGTCTTGGTTTGTTAAACAAGCATCAAAGTAGTTGGTACAGTCCAGGAGAACAGATTAGCAAAGACTCTTTTGTTTGTTATGGAATGTTTTACACGTACACACTCAAACAATTGCTCAGTGAATCCACTACCAGTTTCAGTTATCATTTTCAGCCTTTGCTCCACACGATCAGTCCACAGCTATAACAGTTCTTATCTTTGTCTGCACGCATGTCATCTCTGTTTATTTACTCTTCTCTTTGTCTGCCTCTGCTGAGAGCGATGCTGTGCAGTGAAACACACCTGAGAGTCTTTCAGAGTGCTCAGTTGAACTGACAGCATTTTGGACTCTACTCGTGCTGCCACAGAAATCCGTGCAACCGATAGCGCTTCTTCCAAAATCGATCTCTCTTCCTGCAGCAATTTCCGCGCAGTCTTTTGTGCGCACACTTTTCTACCAGTTGCTCTCTTAGCATTCCGACTCAAGAGCACTGAAATTGCAGGACTTGGCCAGTTCTCTCAATCAAGTTAAATAAGCATCTGTCAACTGAGCTCTCTGTCTGTAGTTATGACATTGGAGATAGACATTCTTCCTCAGTGTAAAACATGCCTCCAGAGCTGCAGTCTGTGCATGCAGTCTCTCACTCCCTGTAGATCGGTGACTATGTGTTGTACCGAGGCTCCTGTGTGGTGCAGCAATGTTCCTCTTTTCACCTTGTCCTATGCATACGTTAATCCACTTGCACTATCAGAAAATGAGTATGACTCTTTCCAGATTTGATACTCTGAGTATAAATAAATCCACTGCACTGAGGTTATGTGGTTCTGGTGGCGTTAACCGTGCAGAGGCCATGATGACTCTTCTGTCGCTCGTTGTGAGCTTCATCTGAAAATTTCAGTTCATACTTGAACTTTCCGTCTGTCCCTCATCACCAGAATGTTGTGTTGTGGAGAACTTAACCTGCATCTTAGATGTCTTTTTCTTTAGCTTTATTCTGTACCTGCATCTCACATCATGTGTGCTTCCTCATGACTCACTCAGTTCTCATTCCTACAATCTCCTGAGATTTACACAACTATACTACAGACACAATTGATCACACTATTCTCATTCATAGACTAGAAAATTGTGTTGGAGTCGAGGGAACGGCCCGCAACTGCCTCAGGTCTTATTTGACTGATAGTTATCAGTTTGTAGATGTAGATATTGACTTCTCTACACATACTAAGGTAACGTTTGGTGTTACGCAAGATTCTGTTTTAGGCCTCTCTCTCTCTCTCTCTCTCTTTCTTTCTTTCTCTCTCTCTCTCTCTCTCTCTCTCTCTCTCGGAAGTGTAGTAATGTGGGAGAACTTGATGAGATTGAAAACAGGTCATGTAGCTGCATTCCAGCTCAGTCACAGTGCTACCCCTCAGGCTGCAATAGTCCAGACTCAAAATGACAACGTAATGAACAAGCACCTGAGTCGCCTCTGTGGACAGAAATTAAATAATTATAATGTTAATTGTGTATGTTTAAATTGAGCTAATAGGTCAATAGAATTATCTGTAGCTTCACAAAGCTTCCCCTCTGAAAATATTGGAATGATCAGACCAGTTATTTTGTTTTTGCCATACACAGAAGACATTTAGGTGCCCTGTTGTAAATTGTTTAACACATCTAGATGTATATATCAGGAAATGAAAGGTGAAATTCTGATCTCATACTCATCTTTTGATCTCAAACATAAATATCTTCAGTTAATAGCAAAAACAATAGAAATGGCGTTGCTGTTCCAATACTTTTTGAGGGGACTGTATATCGCTTCACTCAGTGAATCTTATTTTTTTTTCTTTTAAACGAGTTGCTATTAGTGCCTTTTTAGCTGCACATAATCATGACATAAACACTGGACTTATTTTCGTAGAATCTAAATATTTCAGACGAAAAGTAGGTCTGCAGTTTTGAGTATATCATGTATGTCAGGGATGCCAAACCCTAAAATAAACCCCTAAATAAACTCACCATAAAACCCTAAATGATAAACGCAGACTAAACCTCTAAATAAACTCCTCCATAGAGTAATGAATTCATTCATAAATAATTCGCATTATATAAAAAAGAGCTGGTCTCTGTTCCTCCACTAGAGGGCAGAATAGAACGATATTCTCAGCAACGGGGTGAATACCTATCAAATCACAACCTTTATGTTTGTTATTTTATAAATAATTTCACAAACTATATCAGTTTTTGACCAGCATTTCATTATTATGGGGTGTTTTGTGCAGATTCATGAGATATAATACAAAATGTGGAAAAGTTCAAAGTAATTAAGCAAATTTTTGAAATTGAAAATAACAATAAAGCATCTACGTTTCTCTCTGTCTGTGTGGGTTTCCTCTCATCCTCTCATCGCCTGTGTGTGTGTGTGTGTGTGTGTGTGTGTGTGTGTGTGTGTGTGTGTGTGTGTGTGTGTGTAGAGAGAGAGAGATTATTAACAGCACTCTGACCTCCTACCTGCTTCTGTTATGTATTGGTTAAATATTTGGCTTGGCTGCACGCAATATTTTTCTTTTTGATGGAGAATATGGATTATGTTTTATTTGTTGTCATTGATAGCATTCCTATCAATATGCAGACCAGAGTCATTAGATGTTATTAGGTCTCTGTATTATTGTTGGTTTTGCCTAGAAACCAGGACAGACTTACAGATGTCAGAAAAACCACTGGTAACTGTGAGAATTTCCTCATTGAAGAAATATCAAACTTTACCAAAGAGCTAGCTATATATTCTCTACCTATTATTATTATTATTATTATTATTATTATTATTATTATTATTATTATTATTTAATTCCTGATGCAATATTCCCACCTGCTGTCCATTGTAACCTGTTTGAGCGTGTGGATTTCCTATCTTTAAAATATCTACTACAGTTTCTGACTGAACTACTAAGACTTTTAGAGGGCGTTTCTCCACCTCACAAACCTGTATGGTTAGTAAGAAGGTGTGGCTGCAGTGACGTCACCCTGTGATCAGGAATGTGAACACAAAATGCTTCTCACTAGATGTTTTTTTGACTATCGTATATAATCCGTAATCTCAGTTTACAACATTTAGTTCTCTGGCGTCGGACAATGAGGTTTCACAGAAAGCAAAACATTTTTATTGAAAAATTGAAGTTATTGAAGCGAATTCAAACGATGATTTAATAACTTTGTCACAAAAGACTGCTCGTGTGTCTTCGTCACCAAAAGCGGTTTTGGGCAAGGCACAGAACATGCGTGTGTTGGTGGCACACCTTTTCTGGTTGCTATGTTTGTTTATGCTTGATTTACAGTAAAACCAATGCAAGACTATTAAACTTATTTCTGGTAAGTTTTCTTTGAAATAGTTTATTTATTTATAATAATAAGCAAAATTATCTGCAATCGAGCTAAAGATAAATACACAAGTCTAGGAATAGATTTAATAATCTTATATTTATTTTGTCATGTTCTCATAGACAAATTAGACTACGATTAAGATATTTTCACCAATAACTTCTGTAGGTTGAGTGTCACTAAAGCTTATTCATAAACATGTGATTTCTATTTCCATTTTTTTAAATAAAGCAGTTTGCCCTCCCTATTTATAAAACAGAATTATAAGCAGGTGCTTGAACACAGTCGGCCTTGGGTATCTACAGCTACTTTTCCACTGCACGGTACGTCTCGGCTCGGCTCGCTTTACGTTTCCGAGCTTGCTTTTCGACGGCGGTTTAGTGCCTCAGCACGGATGCCGTCTTCCACTCGCCTTCACGCAGGTATAATATTCTATTATCGAAGTCCTGTACAATTACACGCTCAGGCCGTATTCCAAACACCTCTCCTGTTCGTTGAACACGGACCCTATTAAGTTCTAGAACCTACGTAGTGTTCTACATGACTAAGATAGATTCAGCGGCGACAGGAGCGACTCCGATAAATACCTGTTTGGAAATCGGTTACGAGCGAGATGTAAAAATCAAAGACAGAAACCTTTGTTGTAATTTTATCTGTAATGAGATGAAATGATACATAATTTTCAATTAATAGGATATTACCATACATGTATTAAATGACAATACAGAACCACTCGTTAAGGAGAATCCCCCACTCCCTCAGTGCATAACTCACATTTAGTATCGGCTCGGCTCGCTCGGAACCTTGACCGAGGTGGTACTAAATAAAGTACCAGGTACCAGGTACTATCCACAGTGGAAACTCCCTAAAAAGCGAGCCGAGCCGAGTCGGGTCGAGTCGAGTGTTACCGTGCGGTGGAAAAGTGCCATACTTCTGTTTTGGCAACAAGTGTCAAATCAAAGTATATTCAGTTCAATTCAATTTTATTTGTATAGCACTTTTTACAATAGACATTGTCTCAAAGCAGCTTTACAGAAATATCAACACGGTGTACAGATATTAAAGGTGTGAATTTATCCCAACTGAGCAAGCCACTGAGTGGCGAGGAAAAACTCCCTAAGATGTTTTAAGAGGAAGAAACCTTGAGAAGAACCCGACTCAGAAGGAACCCATCCTCATCTGGGTAACAACAGATATTGTGAAAAAGTTCATTATGGATTTATATGAAGTCTGTATGGCGTTAGGAGCAGCCGTAGTCCCAGCAGTCTGGAATTAAAGAAGATTTGAGCTCCATCCAGAGGTAGGACATCCGAAACGGATCAGACAGGTCCGGAGAGCAGAGAGGGTCAGGATCTCTAGTATCTCCATAAAATCGTGTGGCTCGGCAGAAGGAGAGAGGGAGAGAAAAGATTATTAGGACTGTGCTTAGCGTAACAGAAAGTCTAGTCAGGGTAGGCTTGAGTAAACAAATACGTTTTAATCCTGGACTTAAACACTGAGACTGTGTCTGAGTCCCGAACACTAATAGGAAGACTGTTCCATAACTGTGGGGCTCTATAAGAGAAAGCTCTTCCCCCTGCTGTAGCCTTCACTATTCCAGGTACCGTCAGATAGCCTGCATCTTTTGATCTAAGTAGGCGTGGCGGATCATAGAAAACCAAAAGGTCACTTAGATATTGTGGCACGAGACCGTTTAGTGCTTTATAGGCTAATAAGAGTATTTTATAGTTAATGCGAGATTTTACTGGGAGCCAATGCAGTGTTGATAATATCGGTGTGATGTGGTCGTATCTTCTAGTTCTAGTTAGGACTCTAGCAGCTGCATTCTGGACTAACTGGAGCTTATTTATATTCCTGCTGGAACATCCAGACAGTATGGCATTACAATAATCTAATCTAGAGGTGACGAATGCATGAACTAGTATTTCCGCATCATGTAGTGACAATATGTTTCTTATTTTAGAAATATTTCTGAGATGAAAGAAGGCTATCCTAGTAATATTATCTACATGAGCATCAAATGATAGGCTGGAGTCAATAATCACTCCAAGGTCTTTAACTGCTGCACATGATGAAACAGAAAGACCATCCAGAGTAACCATGTGATCAGAAAGAATACTTCTAGCTACACGTGGGCCTAATAAAAGTACTCTGTTTTATCAGAATTAAGTAGAAGGAAGTTAATTAACATCCAATGTCTAATGTCCTTTACACAATCCTCAACTTTACTAAGCTGCTGTCTGTCCTCTGGCTTCGCTGAAACATACAACTGTGTATCATCAGCATAACAGTGGAAGCTAATTCCATGTTTACGAATAATTTGACCCAGAGGGAGCATATATAAAGTAAAGAGCAGTGGAGAAGTCTCCATTTACATCTACGAACTGATAACGATCGGTCAGATAAGACCTGAGGCAAGAGAGGACTGTTCCCTTAATGCCAACAACATTTTGTAATCTATCAAGAAGAATAGTGTGATCTATAGTATCAACAGCTCCACTAAGGTCAAGTAACACTATATATTGTCTACTCACTCTCAGACTGTAAATGACATCATATTAGAGCTGACAAATGAGCTGAATGTGACGAGCTTTGCGGTGGGCTTTGGCGAGTTCCACTGCATTATTGTGAAAATAAAAAACACTGCATCTATATTAATCATAAAGCTTGCTTGACTTGTTAACTCTAGCAGTACAGATGATGCGGTTATACTGACACAATTTATTGAACCACCCAAGTAAATAAGCTGAAGGCCAAAGCCCTTTGTCATTCTGAAGTTCTTGTCTGAGGTTGGGATTACATTCAGGCTGGATAAATACACAGAAGAGAATGTAAAACATTGAGGTTACCAAGGACTGAAGGACAAAGTAAGGGTTGGCGACTGAAATATATATATAGAAACAGAGCAAACGAAATGGCTTTCAGAAACTCTTTTCAGTGAACACCCATGTCTGAAAGAGAGCTGCACAACAGGATATGATTAAATAAAATGGCCTTTAGATGAGCAGCTACATAACAAAAGACTTGACATTCATGTTGTGTTGTGTGGAATAAAGTGCTTTAAGCAAAAACACTCAGATGCAGGTCCATGTTGTAGTGGCCTGGATAAAAGGTGCACATTGGCACACAGCCTCTGTTCCTTTAATTAACATTTTCATTATTATCCTTAATTTGCTGATCTACAGTGCTGTTGTATATTTGTTATACACTCCATGACCACTTTAATAGGACACCTGCTCATTTATGCAGTTATCCAATCAGCCAATCATACAGATACAGGACAAGAGCTTCATGAACAGTCATGTTCATATACAGTGAGGGAAAAACATTAAGGTCCTGGAGTGGCCTAGCCAGTCTCCAGACCTTAATCCCATAGAAAATCTGTGGAGAGAGCTGAAGGTTCGAGTTGCCAAACGTCAGCCTCGAAACCTTAATGACTTGGAGAAGATCTGCAAAGAGGAGTGGGACAAAACCCCTCCTGAGATGTGTGCAGACCTGGTGGCCAACTACAAGAAACGTCTGACCTCTGTGATTGCCAACAAGGGTTTTTAAACCAAGTACTAAGTCATGTTTTGCAGAGGGGTCAAATACTTATTTCCCTCATTAAAATGCAAATTAATTTATAACATTTTTGACATGCGTTTTTCTGGATTTTCTTGTTATTCTGTCTCTCACTGTTCAAATAAATCTACCATTAAAATGATAGACTGATCATTTCGTTGTCAGTGGGCAAACGTACAAAATCAGCAGGGGATCAAATACTTTTTTCCTTCACTGTAGTTCTGTTAATCGAGTTGGTTGCTAGGGTGTTGCTAGGCAGTTGCTATTATATCAAGTGAATGCCAGGGTGTAGCTAATTTACATAACAATCAGGTTTCTTGTCTGTTTCATAACTTCTTTGGTTTGGCCTACATGAGCTTCTGACTAGAAATAAAAGCACCCTGAATTCTTCCTTATGGAACAATGTCCTTATTCACAGCATTGCCAAGCGTAATCCCAATTGTTCTCAAATTCCCAAAGCACCACGTTCCCATTTGGGAGCTACAGCTTTGCCGAATTTCATGTTTCTAAGACAGAAATTGTGACCAGTGAAAATGGTTAAAAAAATATATAAATTGTATATGATAATAATAATAAGATTATGATAGACAGTATGTTGGCTTGACAGAGACAAATAAAATGCAAAGGTTTATTTCATATTATGTTTATAATGTTTGCACACTGATATACAGAAGTTACATGTAATGTGTTTAAAGAATGTTTAAAGAATATTCCAATTGATCTAAATTTAATAAATGAAAGACACCATTCCTTATAAAGAGTGTTCAGATGTGGACAGAAGAACGTCTTTCACTTGGGTCGCAGTAACATTTGGGCCACTAGAATTCATATAAATGTTGCTTTCTGTCACAATAGAACCACTCCTGAAAGGACATGAATGTAGAGATACAGATTAAAATTAAATCATTAATCAACAAAGAAATAAACAAGAAATTCAGATTCAGATCTTCCTTCTTACCTGAATTTTACCTGCCTGGAGCCTATCCCACGAGACTTGGGGCACAAGGTGAGGGATACTCTGGATGTTGTGCCAGTCACACACACACACACACACACACACACACACACACACACACACACACACACACACACACACACACACACACACACACACACACACACACACACACACACACACACACACACACACACACACACACACACACACACACACACACATAATTTAGAGATGCCAGTCAGCCTACAATGCATGACTTTGGACTGGGGAGGAACGCACTGGAAAAACATGTAAACTCTGTGCACACAGGGAAGAGGCGGGACGGAAACCCCCTCAAAACAAACAAAAAATACATTTCAAAGTCATTTCAAGTGCCAAACATGTTTGAAACTAGGTTATAAACTCCTTCAGAACAAGCTCTTTCTCAAGAACCTTAAAATGAAAAAAAGTACAGTAAGCAATTTTATCATGCTTTTAATTCAGTGTTTTGACTTGTTGAATAAAATAATGACTATTTTTGTTAAACATATGATAAACTCTCCAAGCCACTATGGGCTACGCAGCTCATTTAAGGTGTTGGTAGCAGGTTTGACAAGTTCGTGGATTATCTTACATCTGCTGTCAGGAGTTATTGTGTTTGATGTGTAATGACAGCAGGTTTTCTGGTTTGTCCATAATATGTAGAGAATATGCTGTAAATATGAATAATCTAAATCATTTTCTAATGTTAATGTAATTTGTTTTAAATAACGTGTAGCATAATATATTAAAATAAATGGTCCAAGTCTGGTTTCAGTGCAATGCTCATAGGGTATATTTTAGGAACGCTGTAGCCGAGGGCTTTGAATGTCGCACTCCTTTATCATACATTATACAGTATCTCAAGAGAGAAGGCTGCAGATTTATGGACTGAGTGTGTTATATTTGAGCAGAGTTATGGAAGTAAGTGAACCACAGAGGTCCCACATCACAACTTACAGGACTTAAAGGATCTTATAACGTGTTGGTGCCAGATACCACAGCACACCTTCAGAGGTCTTGTGGAGTCCATGCCCAAGGTGGACCTACACAATATTAGGCAGGTGTTTTTTATGTTACGGCTGATTGGTTTGTGTGTGTGTGTGTGTGTGTGTGTGTGTGTGTGTGTGTGTGTGTGTGTGTGTGTGTGTGTGTGTGTGTGTGTGTGTGTGTGTGTGTGTTTATACAGGTGCATCACAAAATATTTGAATATCGTTTTATTTCTGTCATCATCACTGACTGTGGAAACTTCAACCAACTTGGATTCTGTGTCTCCACTCTTCCTCCAGACTCTGGGACCTTGATTTCCAAATGAAATGCAAAACTTAATTAAATTTTTCCTCAGAGCCATATCTCCCTGAATTTCTCCCCTGGTTTCCCATTGAAGCTAAACAGAGTTGAGCCTGATCACCACCTGGATGGGAGACCCCCTGGGGATAGCTAAGGATGTGGCTGGGGGTGGTATTAGGGGGCCAGCAGGTGGTGCTCACTCTGTGTTTTTTTTTTTTTTTGTATCAGACCGCCCAATTTGTAGTCAAGAAAAAATATTGGAAGATGTGAATGATGTCACTGCTGTGTTTCTTGTTCCCCAGGTGTGTCCTGTTAGGTTGACTGTTTAAACAATAAATAGCTCTGAACATCTACTCTTGGTTTTAGTCTTCAGTTTCACCCGTGAAGACTGCGTTTGTTGTTAAAAAAGGATAAACCATTGTGAAAATAGAGTACTGTCTATGGGAGAAAAGCAAGCCATTTTGAAGCTGTGAAAAGAGGGAAAATAAATCAGAGGCATTGCACAAACACTGGGCATAAGCAATACTACAGTGTGTAATGTGCTGAAATAGAAAGAAACCACTGCTGTACTGAGTAACAGACACTGAACAGATCTGCCAAGGAAAACAACAACAGCTGATAACAGGAACATTGTGAGAAAAATTCCAATAACAACAGACAGAGACATCACCAACAACCTTGACAGGGCAGGGGTGAAGGTATCACAATCCACCGTTAGAAGAAGACATCGAGAGCAGAAATATAGAGGCCATACCACAAGATGCACACCACTCATCAGCAGTAAGATCAGAAAACCAGACTGAAGTAATCTTGCTTAAAATATTAAAGAAGTGTTTATGTGCTTTAACTTTAGTCATCTTTTACTTTCTTTTTTCTCAAAGTAACAAATATTGATGAGGGGTGCTCAAAGTTTTGGATGCCAATGAATATATATAGAGTGGTGCTTGAAAGTTTGTGATTTAGAAAGTTTGTGAAAGTTTTAGGATTTTATATATATCTGCATAAATATGACCTAAAACAACATCAGATTTTCACACAAGTGCTAAAAGTAGATAAAGAGAATCCAAGTAAAAAACAAATGAGACAAAAATATTATACTTGGTAATTTATTTATTGAGCAAAATGATCCAATATTACATATCTGTGAGTGGCAAAAGTATGTGGACCTCTCGAATTACCGGTTAATTTGACGGTGAATTTAGAGTCGGGTGTTTTCAATCAATGGGACAATTTGTCCCTCATGTTGTGGCCATCCAGCCCTGATTAGCTTGATGACAGCCTGCAGCTCACTATCTGTTGTAATAGCAGTCCTGATGCGGCCCATTTTATGGGGAGTTGCAGGTATACCCTGCATTACTGCAGCCACATAGCACTGCATGTCTGCATGTGTTTCCGTTTCCTCAGTGCTGTAGTTCTGTGGACTTCTAGACAGTATGTGAGCAACAGCTGGTGTCTTGCCTGGCACATAGTCAGCTATGGGCTTGAACCTCATTAGGTGCATAACCTCATCTCTGGCATTGCAGTGGGACGTTATCTAAGCTCCTATTATTGATTAGATGAACCAGTGGCTTGTGATCTGTTAGCAACTTAAACAGCTTAAAGTCTGCAACTGTCTGGATAGAGTGGAATCTGCCAGATCCTGTGGGTTGCATCTAGAGTGGAGAACACCTTTACACTGTTCAACTTGGCAATGATCTCATCGACAGTGGGTAATACATATTGTTCCCATTTTACGGCCTCGTTCGGTCTTTTAAGAGCCACACAAATACTCCTCAACTCTCCTCACGAGGTTCATTTCGGCTGATGGAGACGGACTATGCAGGTTATTCATTTTGTGTCTACAGACCACATAAGCAGAGAATTGATAAGACTTCTCCATGGACACTGCATTGGCCTGAAACTGACCTAACCAGGAATGAATTCATCCAAGACTATCTAAGTGGTATTGGCTGGATCTAGTATCATTACAGGAACCAGTGTGCTGAAAGTCTCTTCTGCTACTATGATCACATCGACCCACGACGGCCTGTTGCGGCCCTTTCTACAGCAATTCTATACAGTTGTGTGCTTCCAATCTGGTGGCATCAGTTTCGGTAAAAAACACATACGCTTGTGATTGTCATGTGTCCACATACATTTAGCTATATAGAGTATCAATACAGTATTAAATTATATGCATAATGTATCAAATAAATTGTTCAAAGCTTTCTTTCATATGATGTTTATAATCATTGTACACGTGTATAGAGAAGTTACATGTAGGTTTGCATATACAGATAAGTGCTTTGAAATTATACGGTATAGTTCAAAATTAATTTATACTGTTAACAACACAGTGATTAAAAATGTTTTCAATCGATTTAAATATAAGTGAAATATAACCCTTGTAGGACCGTCAGAATGTGGAGAAAGTTTCAGGTAAATCAGTACCCTCATTAAGTCTCCAGTTTTCATTGATTCTCCACAATTCAAAATATTAGTATTTATGTAAATATGCCCTTGTATCTAAGAAATAATGATTTTCGACAAATTCCCTTAATTTAATTAATTATTATATATAAGGATCACTGTGTATGTTTTCCGATCAGGTGTAGAGCTAGAAGTGCAATGCCACTGAAAGTAGAAGTGATAGAAGAGACATCCATATCATGGAAAGTGAGCTGGCAATCACTGGTGACATGGAATTACCTGCAAAATATAAACATTATACATAATATTTAATGCACAAATATATACACAAATATATATTTAAACCAGAATCATTTTGCCTTATTTCTAATTAACAAACACTACTTAATAAGTCACACAGTAAAGTCTGTGCAAGTGTATACTGACCAAGAGTCTGGGAGACATTGATGGAGTTTGGATCAACAATAAAGTCCAAGCTGTTAAGTCCACTGAGAAGGACATTTCTCACTTGGGTCGCAGTAACATTTGGGCCACTAGAATTCATATAAATGTTGCTTTCTGTCACAATAGAACCACTCCTGAAAGGACATGAATGTAGAGATACAGATTAAAATTAAATCATTAATCAACAAAGAAATAAACAAGAAATTCAGATTCAGATCTTCCTTCTTACCTGAATTTTACAATCTTCATGAGGACGAAGTTTTTAAAGGCTTTCTTGTACAATGGTTCAACCTGAAAGAAATTAGAAATGAATCAGGAATCAACAGCAGTTTCAAACACACGGATAAACTGGTCTGTCACATTTAGTACTAGATATAGATAAAGGGAATAGATAACAAAAACACTGAGACTTAAAAATGTTCAAATTCATATATAATTGTGCCGCGTGGCATGTCCATTTAATCTGACTTCAGAATATTCATATAACTTAATGAAACTGAACTGAAACCTCAGACGAATGCAAAAATTAGACCTGTTCTATATTACTTCTTAACAGAAAGCCAACATCTGAACCATGTCGAGTTCTTTAGGTTTCCTTATAAAGAAACAGAATTGCTCTGGGGGCAAAATGACTCTTGTTTAGAAGAATCAAATAAACTGTAAATGGAAGCATTATCAATAAAACATACCTTATTACGGATATTTGTAGATTTTGCTGCAAATGCTGCAGAGCTGGTATTGGCCAGTGCTGGATCAAACGTTTCTTTGATGCTGAAGATCATGTTGAAAATTGCAGTTGCAAATAGAGGAGCTGAAGGTATTACTGTTGAAGTGGTGTTTGTTGAAGTGGTGTTTGTTGAAGTGGTTGTTGAAGGGGTGTTTGTCACTATTAATTGAGAGGTTAAATAGGACTTAGAATACTTACATGTACAAAATGTTATTAAAGTGCAGTATCAGTGAAAGTGAATACTGACCAGGAACCTGGGTGACTTTTATAGAAGTTGGAATAATGTTCAAGCTTGAGGTGGTGCTGGTCGCATTAACAAGGGCGTCTTGTAGTGTGGAGTTAGTTGGGATGGTGCCATTGGCGGTAAATTCAAGAGTGGAATTTGTCACAATCGAACCATTCCTAAAACACAACCATAGTTAAATACAGCATGAAATTCTGAATCTCAAAAGTAAAGATAAACAATTACTTAGAGCAAAGTTTTCATATATAATTTCTCACCTGAAACTATGAATTACCATCCGGAGGAAGTTACTGAAGAGTCTTCTGTAAATTGGTTCAATCTGAAAAATATAATTCAATAAAGAATTCAGTTTCCATAACCACTGACCTCATATACATTGGCTGTTTGTTTTGTCACAGGCCTAGATATAGTTAAAGTTAATGAGTAAATCATATGGAGAGACTTATAAGTGTTGAAATGCAGATATTTGCCCCATTGCCTGGTGAATGTCATTAACTTCAATATATTAATTACTGAAATCGAAACATCAGACAAGAGATAAGAATCAGACATGAGCAGTATGTATACCCTCTTACAGAAAGACACAAATTGGACTGTTATTGGTTTTTTATGTTGTCTTATATAACAAAAGAACTATTCATGGGGCAAAATTAGTTTGAGTAGAAGATTAAAATGGATTATAACTGGTAGCAATAATAAGTAAACATACCTGATTACGGATACTTTGAGCTTTTGCTGTAAAATTTGGAGAGCTGGTATTGGCCAGTGCTGGATAAAAGGTTTCATTGATGCTAAAGGCCAAGTTGAATACTGCAGCCGGTACAGAAGTGTTTGTTGAAGTGGTGTTTGTTGTGGAGTTTGTTGAAGTGTTTGTTGAAGTGTTTGTTGAAGTGGAGTTTGTTGAAGTGGAGTTTGTTGAAGTGTTTGTTGAAGAGGAGTTTGTTGAAGTGGTGTTTGTTGAAGTGTTTGTTGAAGAGGAGTTTGTTGAAGTGTTTGTTGAAGAGGTGTTTGTCACTATTAATTGAGAGGTTAAATAGGAATTAGAATACTTACATGTACAAAATGTTATTAAAGTGCAGTATCCGTGAAAGTGAATACTGACCAGGAACCTGGGTGACTTTTATAGAAGTTGGAATAATGTTCAAGCTTGAGTTGGTGCTAGTCGCATTAACAAGGGCGTCTTGTAGTGTGGAGTTAGTTGGGATGGTGTCATTGGCGGTAAATTCAAGAGTGGAATTTGTCACAATCGAACCATTCCTAAAACACAACCATAGTTAAATACAGCATGAAATTCTGAATCTCAAAAGTAAAGATAAACAATTACTTAGAGCAAAGTTTTCATATATCATTTCTCACCTGAAACTATGAATTACCATCCGGAGGAAGTTACTGAAGAGTCTTCTGTAAATTGGTTCAATCTGAAAAATATAATTCAATAAAGAATTCAGTTTCCATAACCACTGACCTCATATACATTGGCTGTTTGTTTTGTCACAGGCCTAGATATAGTTAAAGTTAATGAGTAAATCATATGGAGAGACTTAGAAGTGTTGAAATTCAGATATTTGCCCCATTGCCTGGTGAATGTCATTAACTTCAATATATTAATTACTGAAATCGAAACATCAGAGAAGAGATAAGAATCAGACATGACCAGTATGTATACCCTCTTACAGAAAGACACAAATGGGACTGTTATTGGTTCTTTATGTTGTCTTATATGACAAAAGAACTATTCATGGGGCAAAATTAGTTTGAGTAGAAGATTAAAATGGATTATAACGGGTAGCAATAATAAGTAAACATACCTGATTACGGATACTTTGAGCTTTTGCTGTAAAATTTGGAGAGCTGGTATTGGCCAGTGCTGGATAAAAGGTTTCATTGATGCTAAAGGCCAAGTTGAATGCTGCAGCCGGTACAGAAGTGTTTGTTGAAGTGTTTGTTGAAGTGGTGTTTGTTGAAGTGGTGTTTGTTGAAGTGGTGTTTGTTGAAGTGGTGTTTGTTGAAGTGGAGTTTGTTGAAGTGTTTGTTGAAGAGGTGTTTGTCACTATTAATTGAGAGGTTAAATAGGAATTAGAATACTTACATGTACAAAATGTTATTAAAGTGCAGTATCCGTGAAAGTGAATACTGACCAGGAACCCGGGTGACATTTATAGAAGTTGGAATAATGTTCAAGCTTGAGTTGGTGCTGGTCGCATTAACAAGGGCGTCTTGTAGTGTGGAGTTAGTTGGGATGGTGCCATTGGCGGTAAATTCAAGAGTGGAATTTGTCACAATCGAACCATTCCTAAAACACAACCATAGTTAAATACAGCATGAAATTCTGAATCTCAAAAGTAGAGAAAAACAATTACTTAGAACAAAGTTTTCATATATCATTTCTCACCTGAAACTATGAATTACCATCCGGAGGAAGTTACTGAAGAGTCTTCTGTAAATTGGTTCAAGCTGAAAAATATAATTCAATAAAGAATTCAGTTTCCATAACCACTGACCTCATATACATTGGCTGTTTGTTTTGTCACAGGCCTAGATATAGTTAAAGTTAATGAGTAATTCATATGGAGAGACTTATAAGTGTTGAAATGCAGATATTTGCCCCATTGCCTGGTGAATGTCATTAACTTCAATATATTAATTACTGAAATCGAAACATCAGAGAAGAGATAAGAATCAGACATGACCAGTATGTATACCCTCTTACAGAAAGACACAAATTGGACTGTTATTGGTTTTTTATGTTGTCTTATATGACAAAAGAACTATTCATGGGGCAAAATTAGTTTGAGTAGAAGATTAAAATGGATCATAACTGGTAGCAATAATAAGTAAACATACCTGATTACGGATACTTTGAGCTTTTGCTGTAAAATTTGGAGAGCTGATATTGGCCAGTGCTGGATAAAAGGTTTCATTGATGCTAAAGGCCAAGTTGAATACTGCAGCCGGTACAGAAGTGTTTGTTGAAGTGGTGTTTGTTGTGGAGTTTGTTGAAGTGTTTGTTGAAGTGGTGTTTGTTGAAGAGGTGTTTGTCACTATTAATTGAGAGGTTAAATAGGAATTAGAATACTTACATGTACAAAATGTTATTAAAGTGCAGTATCAGTGAAAGTGAATACTGACCAGGAACCCGGGTGACATTTATAGAAGTTGGAATAATGTTCAAGCTTGAGTTGGTGCTAGTCGCATTAACAAGGGCGTCTTGTAGTGTGGAGTTAGTTGGGATGGTGCCATTGGCGGTAAATTCAAGAGTGGAATTTGTCACAATCGAACCATTCCTAAAACACAACCATAGTTAAATACAGCATGAAATTCTGAATCTCAAAAGTAAAGATAAACAATTACTTAGAGCAAAGTTTTCATATATCATTTCTCACCTGAAACTATGAATTACCATCCGGAGGAAGTTACTGAAGAGTCTTCTGTAAATTGGTTCAAGCTGAAAAATATAATTCATGAATGAAATCAGTTTCCATAACCACTGACCTCATATACATTGGCTGTTTGTTTTGTCACAGGCCTAGATATAGTTAAAGTTAATGAGTAAATCATATGGAGAGACTTATAAGTGTTGAAATGCAGATATTTGCCCCATTGCCTGGTGAATGTCATTAACTTCAATATATTAATTACTGAAATCGAAACATCAGAGAAGAGATAAGAATCAGACATGACCAGTATGTATACCCTCTTACCAGAAAGACACAAATTGGACTGTTATTGGTTTTTTATGTTGTCTTATATGACAAAAGAACTATTCATGGGGCAAAATTAGTTTGAGTAGAAGATTAAAATGGATCATAACTGGTAGCAATAATAAGTAAACATACCTGATTACGGATACTTTGAGCTTTTGCTGTAAAATTTGGAGAGCTGATATTGGCCAGTGCTGGATAAAAGGTTTCATTGATGCTAAAGGCCAAGTTGAATGCTGCAGCCGGTACAGAAGTGTTTGTTGAAGTGTTTGTTGAAGTGGTGTTTGTTGAAGTGGTGTTTGTTGAAGTGGTGTTTGTTGAAGTGGAGTTTGTTGAAGTGTTTGTTGAAGAGGTGTTTGTCACTATTAATTGAGAGGTTAAATAGGAATTAGAATACTTACATGTACAAAATGTTATTAAAGTGCAGTATCCGTGAAAGTGAATACTGACCAGGAACCCGGGTGACATTTATAGAAGTTGGAATAATGTTCAAGCTTGAGTTGGTGCTGGTCGCATTAACAAGGGCGTCTTGTAGTGTGGAGTTAGTTGGGATGGTGCCATTGGCGGTAAATTCAAGAGTGGAATTTGTCACAATCGAACCATTCCTAAAACACAACCATAGTTAAATACAGCATGAAATTCTGAATCTCAAAAGTAAAGATAAACAATTACTTAGAGCAAAGTTTTCATATATCATTTCTCACCTGAAACTATGAATTACCATCCGGAGGAAGTTACTGAAGAGTCTTCTGTAAATTGGTTCAAGCTGAAAAATATAATTCAATAAAGAATTCAGTTTCCATAACCACTGACCTCATATACATTGGCTGTTTGTTTTGTCACAGGCCTAGATATAGTTAAAGTTAATGAGTAAATCATATGGAGAGACTTATAAGTGTTGAAATGCAGATATTTGCCCCATTGCCTGGTGAATGTCATTAACTTCAATATATTAATTACTGAAATCGAAACATCAGAGAAGAGATAAGAATCAGACATGACCAGTATGTATACCCTCTTACAGAAAGACACAAATTGGACTGTTATTGGTTTTTTATGTTGTCTTATATGACAAAAGAACTATTCATGGGGCAAAATTAGTTTGAGTAGAAGATTAAAATGGATCATAACTGGTAGCAATAATAAGTAAACATACCTGATTACGGATACTTTGAGCTTTTGCTGTAAAATTTGGAGAGCTGATATTGGCCAGTGCTGGATAAAAGGTTTCATTGATGCTAAAGGCCAAGTTGAATACTGCAGCCGGTACAGAAGTGTTTGTTGAAGTGGTGTTTGTTGTGGAGTTTGTTGAAGTGTTTGTTGAAGTGTTTGTTGAAGAGGTGTTTGTCACTATTAATTGAGAGGTTAAATAGGAATTAGAATACTTACATGTACAAAATGTTATTAAAGTGCAGTATCAGTGAAAGTGAATACTGACCAGGAACCCGGGTGACATTTATAGAAGTTGGAATAATGTTCAAGCTTGAGTTGGTGCTGGTCGCATTAACAAGGGCGTCTTGTAGTGTGGGGTTAGTTGGGATGGTGCCATTGGCACTAAATTCAAGAGTGGAATTTGTCACAATCGAACCATTCCTAAAACACAACCATAGTTAAATACAGCATGAAATTCTGAATCTCAAAAGTAAAGATAAGCAATTACTTAGAGCAAAGTTTTCATATATCATTTCTCACCTGAAACTATGAATTACCATCCGGAGGAAGTTACTGAAGAGTCTTCTGTAAATTGGTTCAAGCTGAAAAATATAATTCATGAATGAAATCAGTTTCCATAACCACTGACCTCATATACATTGGCTGTTTGTTTTGTCACAGGCCTAGATATAGTTAAAGTTAATGAGTAAATCATATGGAGAGACTTATAAGTGTTGAAATGCAGATATTTGCCCCATTGCCTGGTGAATGTCATTAACTTCAATATATTAATTACTGAAATCGAAACATCAGACAAGAGATAAGAATCAGACATGACCAGTATGTATACCCTCTTACAGAAAGACACAAATTGGACTGTTATTGGTTTTTTATGTTGTCTTATATGACAAAAGAACTATTCATGGGGCAAAATTAGTTTGAGTAGAAGATTAAAATGGATCATAACTGGTAGCAATAATAAGTAAACATACCTGATTACGGATACTTTGAGCTTTTGCTGTAAAATTTGGAGAGCTGGTATTGGCCAGTGCTGGATAAAAGGTTTCATTGATGCTAAAGGCCAAGTTGAATACTGCAGCCGGTACAGAAGTGTTTGTTGAAGTGGTGTTTGTTGAAGAGGTGTTTGTCACTATTAATTGAGAGGTTAAATAGGAATTAGAATACTTACATGTACAAAATGTTATTAAAGTGCAGTATCAGTGAAAGTGAATACTGACCAGGAACCCGGGTGACATTTATAGAAGTTGGAATAATGTTCAAGCTTGAGTTGGTGCTGGTCGCATTAACAAGGGCGTCTTGTAGTGTGGAGTTAGTTGGGATGGTGCCATTGGCGGTAAATTCAAGAGTGGAATTTGTCACAATCGAACCATTCCTAAAACACAACCATAGTTAAATACAGCATGAAATTCTGAATCTCAAAAGTAGAGAAAAACAATTACTTAGAACAAAGTTTTCATATATAATTTCTCACCTGAAACTATGAATTACCATCCGGAGGAAGTTACTGAAGAGTCTTCTGTAAATTGGTTCAAGCTGAAAAATATAATTCAATAAAGAATTCAGTTTCCATAACCACTGACCTCATATACATTGGCTGTTTGTTTTGTCACAGGCCTAGATATAGTTAAAGTTAATGAGTAATTCATATGGAGAGACTTATAAGTGTTGAAATGCAGATATTTGCCCCATTGCCTGGTGAATGTCATTAACTTCAATATATTAATTACTGAAATCGAAACATCAGAGAAGAGATAAGAATCAGACATGAGCAGTATGTATACCCTCTTACAGAAAGACACAAATTGGACTGTTATTGGTTTTTTATGTTGTCTTATATGACAAAAGAACTATTCATGGGGCAAAATTAGTTTGAGTAGAAGATTAAAATGGATCATAACTGGTAGCAATAATAAGTAAACATACCTGATTACGGATACTTTGAGCTTTTGCTGTAAAATTTGGAGAGCTGATATTGGCCAGTGCTGGATAAAAGGTTTCATTGATGCTAAAGGCCAAGTTGAATACTGCAGCCGGTACAGAAGTGTTTGTTGAAGTGGTGTTTGTTGTGGAGTTTGTTGAAGTGTTTGTTGAAGTGGTGTTTGTTGAAGAGGTGTTTGTCACTATTAATTGAGAGGTTAAATAGGAATTAGAATACTTACATGTACAAAATGTTATTAAAGTGCAGTATCAGTGAAAGTGAATACTGACCAGGAACCTGGGTGACTTTTATAGAAGTTGGAATAATGTTCAAGCTTGAGTTGGTGCTAGTCGCATTAACAAGGGCGTCTTGTAGTGTGGAGTTAGTTGGGATGGTGCCATTGGCACTAAATTCAAGAGTGGAATTTGTCACAATCGAACCATTCCTAAAACACAACCATAGTTAAATACAGCATGAAATTCTGAATCTCAAAAGTAAAGATAAACAATTACTTAGAGCAAAGTTTTCATATATCATTTCTCACCTGAAACTATGAATTACCATCCGGAGGAAGTTACTGAAGAGTCTTCTGTAAATTGGTTCAAGCTGAAAAATATAATTCATGAATGAAATCAGTTTCCATAACCACTGACCTCATATACATTGGCTGTTTGTTTTGTCACAGGCCTAGATATAGTTAAAGTTAATGAGTAAATCATATGGAGAGACTTATAAGTGTTGAAATGCAGATATTTGCCCCATTGCCTGGTGAATGTCATTAACTTCAATATATTAATTACTGAAATCGAAACATCAGAGAAGAGATAAGAATCAGACATGACCAGTATGTATACCCTCTTACCAGAAAGACACAAATTGGACTGTTATTGGTTTTTTATGTTGTCTTATATGACAAAAGAACTATTCATGGGGCAAAATTAGTTTGAGTAGAAGATTAAAATGGATCATAACTGGTAGCAATAATAAGTAAACATACCTGATTACGGATACTTTGAGCTTTTGCTGTAAAATTTGGAGAGCTGATATTGGCCAGTGCTGGATAAAAGGTTTCATTGATGCTAAAGGCCAAGTTGAATGCTGCAGCCGGTACAGAAGTGATTGTTGAAGTGTTTGTTGAAGTGGTGTTTGTTGAAGTGGTGTTTGTTGAAGTGGTGTTTGTTGAAGTGGTGTTTGTTGAAGTGGTGTTTGTTGAAGTGGTTGTTGAAGGGGTGTTTGTCACTATTAATTGAGAGGTTAAATAGGAATTAGAATACTTACATGTACAAAATGTTATTAAAGTGCAGTATCCGTGAAAGTGAATACTGACCAGGAACCCGGGTGACATTTATAGAAGTTGGAATAATGTTCAAGCTTGAGTTGGTGCTGGTCGCATTAACAAGGGCGTCTTGTAGTGTGGAGTTAGTTGGGATGGTGCCATTGGCACTAAATTCAAGAGTGGAATTTGTCACAATCGAACCATTCCTAAAACACAACCATAGTTAAATACAGCATGAAATTCTGAATCTCAAAAGTAAAGATAAGCAATTACTTAGAGCAAAGTTTTCATATATCATTTCTCACCTGAAACTATGAATTACCATCCGGAGGAAGTTACTGAAGAGTCTTCTGTAAATTGGTTCAAGCTGAAAAATATAATTCATGAATGAAATCAGTTTCCATAACCACTGACCTCATATACATTGGCTGTTTGTTTTGTCACAGGCCTAGATATAGTTAAAGTTAATGAGTAAATCATATGGAGAGACTTATAAGTGTTGAAATGCAGATATTTGCCCCATTGCCTGGTGAATGTCATTAACTTCAATATATTAATTACTGAAATCGAAACATCAGACAAGAGATAAGAATCAGACATGACCAGTATGTATACCCTCTTACAGAAAGACACAAATTGGACTGTTATTGGTTTTTTATGTTGTCTTATATGACAAAAGAACTATTCATGGGGCAAAATTAGTTTGAGTAGAAGATTAAAATGGATCATAACTGGTAGCAATAATAAGTAAACATACCTGATTACGGATACTTTGAGCTTTTGCTGTAAAATTTGGAGAGCTGATATTGGCCAGTGCTGGATAAAAGGTTTCATTGATGCTAAAGGCCAAGTTGAATGCTGCAGCCGGTACAGAAGTGTTTGTTGAAGTGTTTGTTGAAGTGGTGTTTGTTGTGGAGTTTGTTGAAGTGTTTGTTGAAGAGGTGTTTGTCACTATTAATTGAGAGGTTAAATAGGAATTAGAATACTTACATGTACAAAATGTTATTAAAGTGCAGTATCAGTGAAAGTGAATACTGACCAGGAACCCGGGTGACATTTATAGAAGTTGGAATAATGTTCAAGCTTGAGTTGGTGCTGGTCGCATTAACAAGGGCGTCTTGTAGTGTGGAGTTAGTTGGGATGGTGCCATTGGCGGTAAATTCAAGAGTGGAATTTGTCACAATCGAACCATTCCTAAAACACAACCATAGTTAAATACAGCATGAAATTCTGAATCTCAAAAGTAAAGATAAACAATTACTTAGAGCAAAGTTTTCATATATCATTTCTCACCTGAAACTATGAATTACCATCCGGAGGAAGTTACTGAAGAGTCTTCTGTAAATTGGTTCAAGCTGAAAAATATAATTCAATAAAGAATTCAGTTTCCATAATCACTGACCTCATATACATTGGCTGTTTGTTTTGTCACAGGCCTAGATATAGTTAAAGTTAATGAGTAAATCATATGGAGAGACTTATAAGTGTTGAAATGCAGATATTTGCCCCATTGCCTGGTGAATGTCATTATTAACTTCACAATATTAATTACTGAAATCGAAAAAATCAGACAAGAGATAAGAATCAGACATGAGCAGTATGTATACCCTCTTACCAGAAAGACACAAATTGGACTGTTATTGGTTTTTTATGTTGTCTTATATGACAAAAGAACTATTCATGGGGCAAAATTAGTTTGAGTAGAAGATTAAAATGGATTATAACTGGTAGCAATAATAAGTAAACATACCTGATTACGGATACTTTGAGCTTTTGCTGTAAAATTTGGAGAGCTGGTATTGGCCAGTGCTGGATAAAAGGTTTCATTGATGCTAAAGGCCAAGTTGAATGCTGCAGCCGGTACAGAAGTGTTTGTTGAAGTGGTGTTTGTTGAAGTGGTGTTTGTTGAAGTGGTGTTTGTTGAAGTGGAGTTTGTTGAAGTGTTTGTTGAAGTGGTGTTTGTTGTGGAGTTTGTTGAAGTGGAGTTTGTTGACGTGGTGTTTGTTGAAGAGGTGTTTGTCACTATTAATTGAGAGGTTAAATAGGAATTAGAATACTTACATGTACAAAATGTTATTAAAGTGCAGTATCCGTGAAAGTGAATACTGACCAGGAACCCGGGTGACATTTATAGAAGTTGGAATAATGTTCAAGCTTGAGTTGGTGCTGGTCGCATTAACAAGGGCGTCTTGTAGTGTGGAGTTAGTTGGGATGGTGCCATTGGCGGTAAATTCAAGAGTGGAATTTGTCACAATCGAACCATTCCTAAAACACAACCATAGTTAAATACAGCATGAAATTCTGAATCTCAAAAGTAAAGATAAACAATTACTTAGAGCAAAGTTTTCATATATCATTTCTCACCTGAAACTATGAATTACCATCCGGAGGAAGTTACTGAAGAGTCTTCTGTAAATTGGTTCAAGCTGAAAAATATAATTCAATAAAGAATTCAGTTTCCATAACCACTGACCTCATATACATTGGCTGTTTGTTTTGTCACAGGCCTAGATATAGTTAAAGTTAATGAGTAATTCATATGGAGAGACTTATAAGTGTTGAAATGCAGATATTTGCCCCATTGCCTGGTGAATGTCATTAACTTCAATATATTAATTACTGAAATCGAAACATCAGAGAAGAGATAAGAATCAGACATGACCAGTATGTATACCCTCTTACCAGAAAGACACAAATTGGACTGTTATTGGTTTTTTATGTTGTCTTATATGACAAAAGAACTATTCATGGGGCAAAATTAGTTTGAGTAGAAGATTAAAATGGATCATAACTGGTAGCAATAATAAGTAAACATACCTGATTACGGATACTTTGAGCTTTTGCTGTAAAATTTGGAGAGCTGATATTGGCCAGTGCTGGATAAAAGGTTTCATTGATGCTAAAGGCCAAGTTGAATACTGCAGCCGGTACAGAAGTGTTTGTTGAAGTGGTGTTTGTTGTGGAGTTTGTTGAAGTGTTTGTTGAAGTGGTGTTTGTTGAAGAGGTGTTTGTCACTATTAATTGAGAGGTTAAATAGGAATTAGAATACTTACATGTACAAAATGTTATTAAAGTGCAGTATCAGTGAAAGTGAATACTGACCAGGAACCCGGGTGACATTTATAGAAGTTGGAATAATGTTCAAGCTTGAGTTGGTGCTGGTCGCATTAACAAGGGCGTCTTGTAGTGTGGAGTTAGTTGGGATGGTGCCATTGGCACTAAATTCAAGAGTGGAATTTGTCACAATCGAACCATTCCTAAAACACAACCATAGTTAAATACAGCATGAAATTCTGAATCTCAAAAGTAAAGATAAGCAATTACTTAGAGCAAAGTTTTCATATATCATTTCTCACCTGAAACTATGAATTACCATCCGGAGGAAGTTACTGAAGAGTCTTCTGTAAATTGGTTCAAGCTGAAAAATATAATTCATGAATGAAATCAGTTTCCATAACCACTGACCTCATATACATTGGCTGTTTGTTTTGTCACAGGCCTAGATATAGTTAAAGTTAATGAGTAAATCATATGGAGAGACTTATAAGTGTTGAAATGCAGATATTTGCCCCATTGCCTGGTGAATGTCATTAACTTCAATATATTAATTACTGAAATCGAAACATCAGACAAGAGATAAGAATCAGACATGACCAGTATGTATACCCTCTTACAGAAAGACACAAATTGGACTGTTATTGGTTTTTTATGTTGTCTTATATGACAAAAGAACTATTCATGGGGCAAAATTAGTTTGAGTAGAAGATTAAAATGGATCATAACTGGTAGCAATAATAAGTAAACATACCTGATTACGGATACTTTGAGCTTTTGCTGTAAAATTTGGAGAGCTGATATTGGCCAGTGCTGGATAAAAGGTTTCATTGATGCTAAAGGCCAAGTTGAATGCTGCAGCCGGTACAGAAGTGTTTGTTGAAGTGTTTGTTGAAGTGGTGTTTGTTGTGGAGTTTGTTGAAGTGTTTGTTGAAGTGGTGTTTGTTGAAGAGGTGTTTGTCACTATTAATTGAGAGGTTAAATAGGAATTAGAATACTTACATGTACAAAATGTTATTAAAGTGCAGTATCAGTGAAAGTGAATACTGACCAGGAACCCGGGTGACATTTATAGAAGTTGGAATAATGTTCAAGCTTGAGTTGGTGCTGGTCGCATTAACAAGGGCGTCTTGTAGTGTGGAGTTAGTTGGGATGGTGCCATTGGCACTAAATTCAAGAGTGGAATTTGTCACAATCGAACCATTCCTAAAACACAACCATAGTTAAATACAGCATGAAATTCTGAATCTCAAAAGTAAAGATAAGCAATTACTTAGAGCAAAGTTTTCATATATCATTTCTCACCTGAAACTATGAATTACCATCCGGAGGAAGTTACTGAAGAGTCTTCTGTAAATTGGTTCAAGCTGAAAAATATAATTCATGAATGAAATCAGTTTCCATAACCACTGACCTCATATACATTGGCTGTTTGTTTTGTCACAGGCCTAGATATAGTTAAAGTTAATGAGTAAATCATATGGAGAGACTTATAAGTGTTGAAATGCAGATATTTGCCCCATTGCCTGGTGAATGTCATTAACTTCAATATATTAATTACTGAAATCGAAACATCAGACAAGAGATAAGAATCAGACATGACCAGTATGTATACCCTCTTACAGAAAGACACAAATTGGACTGTTATTGGTTTTTTATGTTGTCTTATATGACAAAAGAACTATTCATGGGGCAAAATTAGTTTGAGTAGAAGATTAAAATGGATCATAACTGGTAGCAATAATAAGTAAACATACCTGATTACGGATACTTTGAGCTTTTGCTGTAAAATTTGGAGAGCTGATATTGGCCAGTGCTGGATAAAAGGTTTCATTGATGCTAAAGGCCAAGTTGAATGCTGCAGCCGGTACAGAAGTGTTTGTTGAAGTGTTTGTTGAAGTGGTGTTTGTTGTGGAGTTTGTTGAAGTGTTTGTTGAAGTGGAGTTTGTTGAAGTGTTTGTTGAAGAGGTGTTTGTCACTATTAATTGAGAGGTTAAATAGGAATTAGAATACTTACATGTACAAAATGTTATTAAAGTGCAGTATCAGTGAAAGTGAATACTGACCAGGAACCCGGGTGACATTTATAGAAGTTGGAATAATGTTCAAGCTTGAGTTGGTGCTGGTCGCATTAACAAGGGCGTCTTGTAGTGTGGAGTTAGTTGGGATGGTGCCATTGGCGGTAAATTCAAGAGTGGAATTTGTCACAATCGAACCATTCCTAAAACACAACCATAGTTAAATACAGCATGAAATTCTGAATCTCAAAAGTAAAGATAAACAATTACTTAGAGCAAAGTTTTCATATATCATTTCTCACCTGAAACTATGAATTACCATCCGGAGGAAGTTACTGAAGAGTCTTCTGTAAATTGGTTCAAGCTGAAAAATATAATTCAATAAAGAATTCAGTTTCCATAACCACTGACCTCATATACATTGGCTGTTTGTTTTGTCACAGGCCTAGATATAGTTAAAGTTAATGAGTAAATCATATGGAGAGACTTATAAGTGTTGAAATGCAGATATTTGCCCCATTGCCTGGTGAATGTCATTATTAACTTCACAATATTAATTACTGAAATCGAAAAAATCAGACAAGAGATAAGAATCAGACATGAGCAGTATGTATACCCTCTTACCAGAAAGACACAAATTGGACTGTTATTGGTTTTTTATGTTGTCTTATATGACAAAAGAACTATTCATGGGGCAAAATTAGTTTGAGTAGAAGATTAAAATGGATTATAACTGGTAGCAATAATAAGTAAACATACCTGATTACGGATACTTTGAGCTTTTGCTGTAAAATTTGGAGAGCTGGTATTGGCCAGTGCTGGATAAAAGGTTTCATTGATGCTAAAGGCCAAGTTGAATGCTGCAGCCGGTACAGAAGTGTTTGTTGAAGTGGTGTTTGTTGAAGTGGTGTTTGTTGAAGTGGTGTTTGTTGAAGTGGAGTTTGTTGAAGTGTTTGTTGAAGAGGTGTTTGTCACTATTAATTGAGAGGTTAAATAGGAATTAGAATACTTACATGTACAAAATGTTATTAAAGTGCAGTATCCGTGAAAGTGAATACTGACCAGGAACCCGGGTGACATTTATAGAAGTTGGAATAATGTTCAAGCTTGAGTTGGTGCTGGTCGCATTAACAAGGGCGTCTTGTAGTGTGGAGTTAGTTGGGATGGTGCCATTGGCGGTAAATTCAAGAGTGGAATTTGTCACAATCGAACCATTCCTAAAACACAACCATAGTTAAATACAGCATGAAATTCTGAATCTCAAAAGTAAAGATAAACAATTACTTAGAGCAAAGTTTTCATATATCATTTCTCACCTGAAACTATGAATTACCATCCGGAGGAAGTTACTGAAGAGTCTTCTGTAAATTGGTTCAAGCTGAAAAATATAATTCAATAAAGAATTCAGTTTCCATAACCACTGACCTCATATACATTGGCTGTTTGTTTTGTCACAGGCCTAGATATAGTTAAAGTTAATGAGTAATTCATATGGAGAGACTTATAAGTGTTGAAATGCAGATATTTGCCCCATTGCCTGCTGAATGTCATTAACTTCAATATATTAATTACTGAAATCGAAACATCAGAGAAGAGATAAGAATCAGACATGACCAGTATGTATACCCTCTTACAGAAAGACACAAATTGGACTGTTATTGGTTTTTTATGTTGTCTTATATGACAAAAGAACTATTCATGGGGCAAAATTAGTTTGAGTAGAAGATTAAAATGGATCATAACTGGTAGCAATAATAAGTAAACATACCTGATTACGGATACTTTGAGCTTTTGCTGTAAAATTTGGAGAGCTGATATTGGCCAGTGCTGGATAAAAGGTTTCATTGATGCTAAAGGCCAAGTTGAATACTGCAGCCGGTACAGAAGTGTTTGTTGAAGTGGTGTTTGTTGTGGAGTTTGTTGAAGTGTTTGTTGAAGTGGAGTTTGTTGAAGAGGTGTTTGTCACTATTAATTGAGAGGTTAAATAGGAATTAGAATACTTACATGTACAAAATGTTATTAAAGTGCAGTATCAGTGAAAGTGAATACTGACCAGGAACCCGGGTGACATTTATAGAAGTTGGAATAATGTTCAAGCTTGAGTTGGTGCTGGTCGCATTAACAAGGGCGTCTTGTAGTGTGGAGTTAGTTGGGATGGTGCCATTGGCACTAAATTCAAGAGTGGAATTTGTCACAATCGAACCATTCCTAAAACACAACCATAGTTAAATACAGCATGAAATTCTGAATCTCAAAAGTAAAGATAAGCAATTACTTAGAGCAAAGTTTTCATATATCATTTCTCACCTGAAACTATGAATTACCATCCGGAGGAAGTTACTGAAGAGTCTTCTGTAAATTGGTTCAAGCTGAAAAATATAATTCATGAATGAAATCAGTTTCCATAACCACTGACCTCATATACATTGGCTGTTTGTTTTGTCACAGGCCTAGATATAGTTAAAGTTAATGAGTAAATCATATGGAGAGACTTATAAGTGTTGAAATGCAGATATTTGCCCCATTGCCTGGTGAATGTCATTAACTTCAATATATTAATTACTGAAATTGAAACATCAGACAAGAGATAAGAATCAGACATGACCAGTATGTATACCCTCTTACCAGAAAGACACAAATGGGACTGTTATTGGTTCTTTATGTTGTCTTATATGACAAAAGAACTATTCATGGGGCAAAATTAGTTTGAGTAGAAGATTAAAATGGATCATAACTGGTAGCAATAATAAGTAAACATACCTGATTACGGATACTTTGAGCTTTTGCTGTAAAATTTGGAGAGCTGATATTGGCCAGTGCTGGATAAAAGGTTTCATTGATGCTAAAGGCCAAGTTGAATACTGCAGCCGGTACAGAAGTGTTTGTTGAAGTGGTGTTTGTTGAAGTGGTGTTTGTTGTGGAGTTTGTTGAAGTGTTTGTTGAAGTGGTGTTTGTTGAAGAGGTGTTTGTCACTATTAATTGAGAGGTTAAATAGGAATTAGAATACTTACATGTACAAAATGTTATTAAAGTGCAGTATCAGTGAAAGTGAATACTGACCAGGAACCCGGGTGACATTTATAGAAGTTGGAATAATGTTCAAGCTTGAGTTGGTGCTGGTCGCATTAACAAGGGCGTCTTGTAGTGTGGAGTTAGTTGGGATGGTGCCATTGGCACTAAATTCAAGAGTGGAATTTGTCACAATCGAACCATTCCTAAAACACAACCATAGTTAAATACAGCATGAAATTCTGAATCTCAAAAGTAAAGATAAGCAATTACTTAGAGCAAAGTTTTCATATATCATTTCTCACCTGAAGCTATGAATTACCATCCGGAGGAAGTTACTGAAGAGTCTTCTGTAAATTGGTTCAAGCTGAAAAATATAATTCATGAATGAAATCAGTTTCCATAACCACTGACCTCATATACATTGGCTGTTTGTTTTGTCACAGGCCTAGATATAGTTAAAGTTAATGAGTAAATCATATGGAGAGACTTATAAGTGTTGAAATGCAGATATTTGCCCCATTGCCTGGTGAATGTCATTAACTTCAATATATTAATTACTGAAATCGAAACATCAGACAAGAGATAAGAATCAGACATGACCAGTATGTATACCCTCTTACAGAAAGACACAAATTGGACTGTTATTGGTTTTTTATGTTGTCTTATATGACAAAAGAACTATTCATGGGGCAAAATTAGTTTGAGTAGAAGATTAAAATGGATCATAACTGGTAGCAATAATAAGTAAACATACCTGATTACGGATACTTTGAGCTTTTGCTGTAAAATTTGGAGAGCTGATATTGGCCAGTGCTGGATAAAAGGTTTCATTGATGCTAAAGGCCAAGTTGAATGCTGCAGCCGGTACAGAAGTGTTTGTTGAAGTGTTTGTTGAAGTGGTGTTTGTTGTGGAGTTTGTTGAAGTGTTTGTTGAAGTGGAGTTTGTTGAAGTGTTTGTTGAAGAGGTGTTTGTCACTATTAATTGAGAGGTTAAATAGGAATTAGAATACTTACATGTACAAAATGTTATTAAAGTGCAGTATCAGTGAAAGTGAATACTGACCAGGAACCCGGGTGACATTTATAGAAGTTGGAATAATGTTCAAGCTTGAGTTGGTGCTGGTCGCATTAACAAGGGCGTCTTGTAGTGTGGAGTTAGTTGGGATGGTGCCATTGGCGGTAAATTCAAGAGTGGAATTTGTCACAATCGAACCATTCCTAAAACACAACCATAGTTAAATACAGCATGAAATTCTGAATCTCAAAAGTAAAGATAAACAATTACTTAGAGCAAAGTTTTCATATATCATTTCTCACCTGAAACTATGAATTACCATCCGGAGGAAGTTACTGAAGAGTCTTCTGTAAATTGGTTCAAGCTGAAAAATATAATTCAATAAAGAATTCAGTTTCCATAACCACTGACCTCATATACATTGGCTGTTTGTTTTGTCACAGGCCTAGATATAGTTAAAGTTAATGAGTAAATCATATGGAGAGACTTATAAGTGTTGAAATGCAGATATTTGCCCCATTGCCTGGTGAATGTCATTATTAACTTCACAATACTAATGACTGAAATCGAAAAAATCACACAAGAGATAAGAATCAGACATGAGCAGTATGTATACCCTCTTACAGAAAGACACAAATTGGACTGTTATTGGTTTTTTATGTTGTCTTATATGACAAAAGAACTATTCATGGGGCAAAATTAGTTTGAGTAGAAGATTAAAATGGATCATAACTGGTAGCAATAATAAGTAAACATACCTGATTACGGATACTTTGAGCTTTTGCTGTAAAATTTGGAGAGCTGGTATTGGCCAGTGCTGGATAAAAGGTTTCATTGATGCTAAAGGCCAAGTTGAATACTGCAGCCGGTACAGAAGTGTTTGTTGAAGTGGTGTTTGTTGTGGAGTTTGTTGAAGTGTTTGTTGAAGTGGAGTTTGTTGAAGAGGTGTTTGTCACTATTAATTGAGAGGTTAAATAGGAATTAGAATACTTACATGTACAAAATGTTATTAAAGTGCAGTATCAGTGAAAGTGAATACTGACCAGGAACCCGGGTGACATTTATAGAAGTTGGAATAATGTTCAAGCTTGAGTTGGTGCTGGTCGCATTAACAAGGGCGTCTTGTAGTGTGGAGTTAGTTGGGATGGTGCCATTGGCGGTAAATTCAAGAGTGGAATTTGTCACAATCGAACCATTCCTAAAACACAACCATAGTTAAATACAGCATGAAATTCTGAATCTCAAAAGTAAAGATAAGCAATTACTTAGAGCAAAGTTTTCATATATCATTTCTCACCTGAAACTATGAATTACCATCCGGAGGAAGTTACTGAAGAGTCTTCTGTAAATTGGTTCAAGCTGAAAAATATAATTCATGAATGAAATCAGTTTCCATAACCACTGACCTCATATACATTGGCTGTTTGTTTTGTCACAGGCCTAGATATAGTTAAAGTTAATGAGTAAATCATATGGAGAGACTTATAAGTGTTGAAATGCAGATATTTGCCCCATTGCCTGGTGAATGTCATTAACTTCAATATATTAATTACTGAAATCGAAACATCAGACAAGAGATAAGAATCAGACATGACCAGTATGTATACCCTCTTACAGAAAGACACAAATTGGACTGTTATTGGTTTTTTATGTTGTCTTATATGACAAAAGAACTATTCATGGGGCAAAATTAGTTTGAGTAGAAGATTAAAATGGATCATAACTGGTAGCAATAATAAGTAAACATACCTGATTACGGATACTTTGAGCTTTTGCTGTAAAATTTGGAGAGCTGATATTGGCCAGTGCTGGATAAAAGGTTTCATTGATGCTAAAGGCCAAGTTGAATGCTGCAGCCGGTACAGAAGTGTTTGTTGAAGTGTTTGTTGAAGTGGTGTTTGTTGTGGAGTTTGTTGAAGTGTTTGTTGAAGTGGAGTTTGTTGAAGTGTTTGTTGAAGAGGTGTTTGTCACTATTAATTGAGAGGTTAAATAGGAATTAGAATACTTACATGTACAAAATGTTATTAAAGTGCAGTATCAGTGAAAGTGAATACTGACCAGGAACCCGGGTGACATTTATAGAAGTTGGAATAATGTTCAAGCTTGAGTTGGTGCTAGTCGCATTAACAAGGGCGTCTTGTAGTGTGGAGTTAGTTGGGATGGTGCCATTGGCGGTAAATTCAAGAGTGGAATTTGTCACAATCGAACCATTCCTAAAACACAACCATAGTTAAATACAGCATGAAATTCTGAATCTCAAAAGTAAAGATAAACAATTACTTAGAGCAAAGTTTTCATATATCATTTCTCACCTGAAACTATGAATTACCATCCGGAGGAAGTTACTGAAGAGTCTTCTGTAAATTGGTTCAAGCTGAAAAATATAATTCAATAAAGAATTCAGTTTCCATAACCACTGACCTCATATACATTGGCTGTTTGTTTTGTCACAGGCCTAGATATAGTTAAAGTTAATGAGTAATTCATATGGAGAGACTTATAAGTGTTGAAATGCAGATATTTGCCCCATTGCCTGGTGAATGTCATTAACTTCAATATATTAATTACTGAAATCGAAACATCAGAGAAGAGATTAGAATCAGACATGACCAGTATGTATACCCTCTTACAGAAAGACACAAATTGGACTGTTATTGGTTTTTTATGTTGTCTTATATGACAAAAGAACTATTCATGGGGCAAAATTAGTTTGAGTAGAAGATTAAAATGGATCATAACTGGTAGCAATAATAAGTAAACATACCTGATTACGGATACTTTGAGCTTTTGCTGTAAAATTTGGAGAGCTGATATTGGCCAGTGCTGGATAAAAGGTTTCATTGATGCTAAAGGCCAAGTTGAATACTGCAGCCGGTACAGAAGTGTTTGTTGAAGTGGTGTTTGTTGAAGTGGTGTTTGTTGTGGAGTTTGTTGAAGTGTTTGTTGAAGTGGTGTTTGTTGAAGTGGAGTTTGTTGAAGTGTTTGTTGAAGAGGTGTTTGTCACTATTAATTGAGAGGTTAAATAGGAATTAGAATACTTACATGTACAAAATGTTATTAAAGTGCAGTATCAGTGAAAGTGAATACTGACCAGGAACCCGGGTGACATTTATAGAAGTTGGAATAATGTTCAAGCTTGAGTTGGTGCTGGTCGCATTAACAAGGGCGTCTTGTAGTGTGGAGTTAGTTGGGATGGTGCCATTGGCACTAAATTCAAGAGTGGAATTTGTCACAATCGAACCATTCCTAAAACACAACCATAGTTAAATACAGCATGAAATTCTGAATCTCAAAAGTAAAGATAAACAATTACTTAGAGCAAAGTTTTCATATATCATTTCTCACCTGAAACTATGAATTACCATCCGGAGGAAGTTACTGAAGAGTCTTCTGTAAATTGGTTCAAGCTGAAAAATATAATTCATGAATGAAATCAGTTTCCATAACCACTGACCTCATATACATTGGCTGTTTGTTTTGTCACAGGCCTAGATATAGTTAAAGTTAATGAGTAAATCATATGGAGAGACTTATAAGTGTTGAAATGCAGATATTTGCCCCATTGCCTGGTGAATGTCATTAACTTCAATATATTAATTACTGAAATCGAAACATCAGACAAGAGATAAGAATCAGACATGACCAGTATGTATACCCTCTTACAGAAAGACACAAATTGGACTGTTATTGGTTTTTTATGTTGTCTTATATGACAAAAGAACTATTCATGGGGCAAAATTAGTTTGAGTAGAAGATTAAAATGGATCATAACTGGTAGCAATAATAAGTAAACATACCTGATTACGGATACTTTGAGCTTTTGCTGTAAAATTTGGAGAGCTGATATTGGCCAGTGCTGGATAAAAGGTTTCATTGATGCTAAAGGCCAAGTTGAATGCTGCAGCCGGTACAGAAGTGTTTGTTGAAGTGTTTGTTGAAGTGGTGTTTGTTGTGGAGTTTGTTGAAGTGTTTGTTGAAGTGGAGTTTGTTGAAGTGTTTGTTGAAGAGGTGTTTGTTGAAGAGGTGTTTGTCACTATTAATTGAGAGGTTAAATAGGAATTAGAATACTTACATGTACAAAATGTTATTAAAGTGCAGTATCAGTGAAAGTGAATACTGACCAGGAACCCGGGTGACATTTATAGAAGTTGGAATAATGTTCAAGCTTGAGTTGGTGCTGGTCGCATTAACAAGGGCGTCTTGTAGTGTGGAGTTAGTTGGGATGGTGCCATTGGCACTAAATTCAAGAGTGGAATTTGTCACAATCGAACCATTCCTAAAACACAACCATAGTTAAATACAGCATGAAATTCTGAATCTCAAAAGTAAAGATAAGCAATTACTTAGAGCAAAGTTTTCATATATCATTTCTCACCTGAAACTATGAATTACCATCCGGAGGAAGTTACTGAAGAGTCTTCTGTAAATTGGTTCAAGCTGAAAAATATAATTCATGAATGAAATCAGTTTCCATAACCACTGACCTCATATACATTGGCTGTTTGTTTTGTCACAGGCCTAGATATAGTTAAAGTTAATGAGTAAATCATATGGAGAGACTTATAAGTGTTGAAATGCAGATATTTGCCCCATTGCCTGGTGAATGTCATTAACTTCAATATATTAATTACTGAAATCGAAACATCAGACAAGAGATAAGAATCAGACATGAGCAGTATGTATACCCTCTTACAGAAAGACACAAATTGGACTGTTATTGGTTTTTTATGTTGTCTTATATGACAAAAGAACTATTCATGGGGCAAAATTAGTTTGAGTAGAAGATTAAAATGGATCATAACTGGTAGCAATAATAAGTAAACATACCTGATTACGGATACTTTGAGCTTTTGCTGTAAAATTTGGAGAGCTGATATTGGCCAGTGCTGGATAAAAGGTTTCATTGATGCTAAAGGCCAAGTTGAATGCTGCAGCCGGTACAGAAGTGTTTGTTGAAGTGTTTGTTGAAGTGGTGTTTGTTGTGGAGTTTGTTGAAGAGGTGTTTGTCACTATTAATTGAGAGGTTAAATAGGAATTAGAATACTTACATGTACAAAATGTTATTAAAGTGCAGTATCAGTGAAAGTGAATACTGACCAGGAACCCGGGTGACATTTATAGAAGTTGGAATAATGTTCAAGCTTGAGTTGGTGCTGGTCGCATTAACAAGGGCGTCTTGTAGTGTGGAGTTAGTTGGGATGGTTCCATTGGCGGTAAATTCAAGAGTGGAATTTGTCACAATCGAACCATTCCTAAAACACAACCATAGTTAAATACAGCATGAAATTCTGAATCTCAAAAGTAAAGATAAACAATTACTTAGAGCAAAGTTTTCATATATCATTTCTCACCTGAAACTATGAATTACCATCCGGAGGAAGTTACTGAAGAGTCTTCTGTAAATTGGTTCAAGCTGAAAAATATAATTCAATAAAGAATTCAGTTTCCATAACCACTGACCTCATATACATTGGCTGTTTGTTTTGTCACAGGCCTAGATATAGTTAAAGTTAATGAGTAAATCATATGGAGAGACTTATAAGTGTTGAAATGCAGATATTTGCCCCATTGCCTGGTGAATGTCATTAACTTCAATATATTAATTACTGAAATCGAAACATCAGACAAGAGATAAGAATCAGACATGACCAGTATGTATACCCTCTTACAGAAAGACACAAATTGGACTGTTATTGGTTTTTTATGTTGTCTTATATGACAAAAGAACTATTCATGGGGCAAAATTAGTTTGAGTAGAAGATTAAAATGGATCATAACTGGTAGCAATAATAAGTAAACATACCTGATTACGGATACTTTGAGCTTTTGCTGTAAAATTTGGAGAGCTGATATTGGCCAGTGCTGGATAAAAGGTTTCATTGATGCTAAAGGCCAAGTTGAATGATGCAGCCGGTACAGAAGTGTTTGTTGAAGTGACGTTTGTTGAAGTTGTGTTTGCTGAAGTGTTATTTGTTGAAGTGGTGTTTGTTGAAGACGTGTTTGTAGACGTGCTCAGGGTTGAAGACGTGTTTGTTGAAGAAGTATTCAGTGCAGTCTGATTACTTGAAGTGTCTGCCATAGCACTTGCAGCTGTAACACAGAAAAGATAACTCCTGATTGCAAATGTACAGCAAGCATATTAAAAATATCAAGCACATTTTATAAGCCATTTTGTTTGGTTGCATCTTAGTAGTGTTGAATCTTGTCAAAGCGTTCTCACAGAGTTTTCCTGAAGTTGACAGACATAAGATGCAACAAATTAACCAAAACAAAATATAGACACCTCTAGTTCACAAGCCAAATAATTGCACCCAGAAAATAATTAACATAGCAGGCACAGGGTTGAGACAAATCTGAAACATATCTAAAATAAATAACATGCACCAAAGCAGCTATGATTACAAGTGAAGTCCCTCGCAATCCAACCAATCAGAGGGGAATGGAGTTGGAGGAATCATAGCAAAAAGTCTGATACCAAGAGTTTTGGCAAAGGAAAAAATCAAACAAATCTCAAAACATGACATTTAAAAGGCTACAAGCCAGCGCCATGTTTGAAATAAGGTTACAACCACCTCAGAACAAACTCTTCTGAAAAACTTTAAAATGATAAATATGTAAATTAAGCAATTTTAAACAAAACAGATAAGCTGAACAAGCTTCCATGGGCTACACAGCTCATATTAAGCATTGGTCATAACTTTAGCTACCAACAGATATCCACTCATGAAACTAACAGTGTCTCTGATTTATTAAAATGCAAAATGAGAAGACTTACCAATCAGGCAAGACATAGCCAGTACCAGCCTCCACTCCATTGTGTTGTTTATAACCTAAAATGAAAAAAGGAAAATACATTTATAAAAAATAAAAAATTAAACATAGAGCGTCGTCCATCAGCTGTTACTAATCTGTGTCTTCTGTGTAGGAGTTCACAACAGAAACCAGTTCAATGTAATCACTTATGAACACTGAAGTTACACACTGGATCAGACCGACAGACAGACAGATACAGTGCTCTCCATTAATATTGGCACCCTTGGTAAATATGAGCAAAAAAGATGGTGAAAAATTGTTGAAACTTTTGATCTTTTGTTAAAAAAAATTCACAAAAATACTCTGCTCTCATGGATATCAAACAATTGCAAACACAACACAGGTTTATCAAAAAAAAAAATCTTTGTTAAATATAGGTGTGCAACAATTATTGGCACCCTTTTAGTCAGTACTTTGTGCTAACTCCCTTTGCCAAGATAACAGCTCTGAGTCTTCTCCTATAACGCCTGATGAGGTTGGAGAATACATGGTGAGGGATCTGAGAGCGTTCCTCCATACAGAACCTCTCCACATCCTTCACATTTTGAGGTCCATGCTGGTGGACTCTCCTCTTCAGTTCACCCCACAGGTTTTCTATGGGGTTCAGGTCAGGGGACTGGGATGGTCATGGAAGGACCTTGATTTTGTGGTAAGTAAACCATTTTTGTGTTGATTTTGATGTATATTTTGGATCATTGTCCTGCTGGAAGATCCAACCACAGGTTTTCTGTTGATATTTGTCCATGATGCCATGTATCATAACAAAATGTCCAGGTCCTCTGTCAGAAAAACAGCCCAAAACATTAAAGATCCTCCTCCATATTTAACCGTGGGCATGAGGGACTTTTCCATACGGCTACCTCTCTGTGTGCTCCAAAACCACCTCTGTGTTTATTACCAAAAAGCTCTATTTTGGTTTCATCTGACCATAGAACCCGATCCCATTTGAAGTTCCAGTAGTGTCTGGCAAACTGAAGACGCACAAGTTTGTTTTTGGATGAGAGTAGAGGCTTTTTTCTTGAAACCCTTCTAAACAATTTGTGGTAATGTCGGTGACTTCAGATTGTGGATTTGGAGACGTTCTGACCCCAAGACACGACTAACTTCTGCAATTCTCCAGCTTACAAAGGTGCCAATATTAATGGAGGGCACTGTACATAGATAGATTTATCTATTTATATATAATCAAACTTATATAATATACAGGTTTTGGGAGTAATGGAATACATGTAATGGAGATACGTGATCACTATACAAAAACTGGTGACTGTAATCCATTACAGTTACGTAAAAAAAACAAAGTAATCAGATTACAGGTAATGGGAATACTATCAGGATTATATATTTTTTTATTTTAAACTAAAGAAATGAATCTTTTGAAGAACACAATATAAACAGCTGAATGATTATAGTTCTGGTTCTCTCTCGCCAGTCGTGACTCACATGAGCAACCTCCTGGTGCGTGCGCAAATAAATTCTGTGCAAAGTTAATTTGGTAGAAATGAACACAAATGAAATGTCTTTGTTAGGGTGACCGTACGTCCTCTTTTTCCCGGACCTCTTTTCAGGCCTTAAAAAAAGTGTCTAAATTTGAGAAAATGTCTGGGACTTAGTTTGATTATGATGTGCTTATGATCTAATACTGCATCATGTGTGCGCATGTTTGCATTGCTGTAACCCCTCTCTGTAATTCCCGTGTCTCTGTAATTCGACCGATTGGTCGATTATAAAAGGCTCTCAGCAACTATCAGCCAAATTCCTGCCTCTCAACCGTTACCCTTCTCTCAGCGAACCCATGAAGGTGAAGCGCTGGTGTATTCGGCGTCAAACAGTTACTTGACGATAGCAGCAAATGTCAGCTCTCCTGAGTCGAAACAACACCCATAACCATATAAAGTCATTTTTAATGTTATCACATGGTCATTCTAATGTGTAAATGATGGTAGAAGGTACACTCGTGCCATCTGATATTTTATTTTATTCCATGGACATTCAAAAGAATTTAGGAAAAACTGTAAAACCTGGGCAGAGTGAATTTTATTGATATATATTTATGTGATGCTAGTAGTGTGTCTTTTCCAGTTTATTGAAGTCTGCGTTCATAGTAACACTGTTTGGAACGCTATTAAGACACCCCCGACCCCACCCCACCCCAAAATAATGCAGTTTTATTTTTACTGCTAGAGGGCCTAAAGTTGCATTTTGTACCTTTAAGTGTAGATGTGATTGAACAGGGTTTGCCGTAATCAGGCCTGGGTGCGTCTAGTCCAGCTGAACCCCATTATCAATGCAGTTTTATAGATTTGTAGAATTAATAACCAACGGGATAAATACATTTTCACACAGGCCCAGTTGGTACTGGATCTTAAATAAATAACATGATCATTTAAATACTGTATTTTGTGTTTACTCAGGTTGCCTTTGTTTTATTTTAGATTTTGTTTTAATTTCTGAAAAAAAATTAGTATGAGATGTACACAAAAACAGAAGAAATCAGGATGGGGCAAATACTTTTTCACAGCACTGTATATACTTGCATAATTAAAACGATTGTCTAATATGATAAAAAAAAAATTATTCTATATACAGTGAGTGAATTCTTATATCTTAAAATATAAATTGTCTCTCAGAGACTGATGCACTTTTCCATCTTTCAGTCTGGAGAATGTACATAATGTGAGTAAGGAGAAAATAAAGTAATTACTCACCTGTGTCTACAGGTAGCAGATGTGGAGAGTTCTCAGTCCAGTGCCAGTGTTCAAGTGTAAAACACAGAGCAGGTAAATGGACTATGTAACTAAAGGTGTAACAATACATGTAACATAATCATGCCACACCCATGATGTGAAATGCGTCTGGGAGCGAATCACAGCTTGGCTGCTCATCTACACTGACAACTTTAAAAACAACATAACTAACAAATGACGTTTCCTGCCTTTTGGTTGAATTATTTATAGCAGGATCAGGAAACATGAAATAAAATATAGAAAGTGATAGTAACTTATATGATGTTATAATAATAATAAGAAGAAGAAGAGGAAGAAGAAGAAGAAGAGGAGGAGGAAGAGGAGGAGGAAGAGGAAGAAGTATTATAATTAGAATGAGAATAATAATAAATTACAGCAAGTGGAAAATATCATGAATATAGTCAAATATAGTATTTCCTCTTATAAGACTACAATAAACCAAATATTATTAAACACACAAATGAATAATATATTATTAATTTCAAGCGTTATACTTTCTTATTCCATTGCAGATAATTTTGCTTCTTTCTAGAAATAAATGCTAAAATTTTGCTAAATTATCTGCCAGTAGAACAAGAATATTTTCAAGAAAATTCAAGGTTTTTCCACTTGCTAAGATTAAGATAAGAAGCTAACCTTTGCGTTGAATAATAACAACAGTAAAATTGGGTTATTAATAGTAAATTGTAATTAATAATAGATCCCCGGTGCATTTTATATTTTTCTTTTATTTAAATATATCAATGAAAACTGATAGCACAATTAATATTGCGTTAATTTTATACTATTATCACCCAATAATGATATTCAGTTAACAGTATCTGAATGGAACTGAAAGGAACGTAAATTTTGGAGCCACCCAGTGGCAGCAGGTTAGTCCATCTTAATGCAACTATAGAAGCACACGGCCTTTCTAATTTTCTTCACTGTGACGATAAGGACACTGTAGACACCCCGAGTCTAGAGATTGTGGAGAAGTTCAAGAAGACAATGTCAAATAGAGACACAACACTTGTCTAGAAAAACATGCTAGATGGCTTTAGACTTAGACATGAGCAGATTATGAACGCTGCTCCTCACTTGCGCAGTTAGAAGACATGTTACACAGCCAGAATGATAACTGAGGCAGATAATTGAGTTTCCATGCTTGCAATTTAGCATTAGCAAAAAAAAAATTGATAAAAGACTTAATTCTCCCGAACTGCTAGCCTAGAAGAATGACTGGAAAACACACATTTCCACCATTTCAGGTTTAAGGAGTGTACAGGGTGGAGTAATAGTATTATCAGCTGTACAGTTAGGGAGTGCTTCAGAGCAGACGTACCAGTGCTGCACGTGTACTCGAGATTTCTGCTGTTTCTGTTGCGATGTGATGTTGGGTAAAGGCTTCTGTGTGACGCAGGTGATGCGAGAGTCGACATTTGGTAAAACACTGCACCAGCAAAGTCTTCAGACCAGTTTTTGCTGTAATGCTATTTGTTGGGTTTAAGCACAAGCATGGATTTTAATAATCCCCCTTAATATTATGTAGGCATATGTAATCATTTTAGGTCAAAAGTTGAACGCACTCTACATTAATTGATTTTATTTCACGTACTACCCGTTCCTTATGTACTGTAAAAGTTGTGAGATATTACTGTGTATTTTCAGATTGGAATGACTCTGGAGTACAGATGCATTCCCTTTATCCTCTCAAGGTAGACGCGTGCAAACAGCCTCTACCTCTGATGGGAAGATGCTGATGGCTACTGCCATGTTCAGCTGGATCTTATGTGCCTCCGGATCCTACCAGCATGTTTTTGGGAGGTTGGAGGAAACAGTAACCTGAGTTCAGAATCAAACTATGGAATGTTACCTTGTAGCCTGTATGGACTAAGCTTTAATTCTACCACAAGTAAATTTAAGAACTTAGTACATACATTAAAATTGCCTCCAGCAATTTACAAAATGCCTTCAGCAGCATATATTAGTGAGCAGCACAATCAGCTGGTCCTCAGTGCCATACAGTATATTAGTCAGCAATGCTATCTATACAGCAACCTTTAATCGAATGTACAGTGAATTCATTTCATTTCTTTTATATTTATTTGTTTATTCTGCAGACAATACAGTACATATAGTAAAGTAATAACGAGAGCTCCTCGTAAATGAATAGGAAAATGTTACTTTTTTCAGATATCTTACTTTAGGAACCAAACGTTTTGGCCATGAGTAAGATAACGTTTTATTTAATTTTGTTATTTTATATTTAATTTAACATGGGCATTAACATGAAGTTGGTCTCTCTTTCATAACAGCCTCCACTCTTCTGGGAAGGTTTTCCACTAGATTTTGGAGGGTGACTGTAGGGATTTGTGTTCATTCAGTCACAAGAGCATTAGTGAGGTCAGGCACTGATGTCGGCCACGGAGGCCTGAGGTGCAGTCGGCCTTCAGTGTTCAGTGGGGTTGAGGTCAGGGCTCTGTGCAGGCTGCTCAAGTTCTTTTGGCATGGCAATCCATGAAGCTCACTTTGTACACAGGGCCACTGTCATGCTGGAGTTTTGGATTCTACAGTTTTTCATTCTACAGTAGGGGTGAGCAATCTTGTCCAGAAAGGGCTGGTGTGGGTGCAGGTTTTAATTCCAACCAAACAGAAACCACACCTAGTGGTCTATTAAAAGCGAAGATAAACTTATTAAACAGGTGTCGTGGCTCTTTCTCGATTGCACCCACAATGGCCCTTTTCACAGCACACAATTCTATACAATTTTGTGCGTCCAATTTTGTGGCAACAGTTTCAGGAAAAAACACACATGGTTGTGATTGTCATTAAATGATTAAATTATATGCATGAAGTATAAAGAATTGTGCAAAGCTTTATTTCATACGATGTTTATAATCATTGTACACAGATTTAAAGAAGTTATATGTAGGTTTGTGTATGCAGATAAGTGTTGTGAAATTATACTGTACAGTACAACATTAATTTATACTGTTAACTTTAAAATGGTTTTAAAAAATCTCCAATGGATTTAAATATAAGTGAAAGAAAGACAGTAGGACTGTCAGAATGTGGGGAAATTTTCAGGCAAATCAGAACCCTCATTAAGTCTCCAGTTTCAACAATTCAAAATATTAGTACATGTGAAGATAGCTGTGTTTATAAGAATGAATCATTTCCCCCATATTCCCTTTATCCCTTATATATATTCTGTGATAAAAGGGAATTCCCCATATTCCCTTTATGTTTTTTAAGTTGTGTTTGTCACTATTAATTGAGAGGTTGTAGTGTGGAGTTAGCTGGGATGGTGCATTGGCAGTAAATTCAAGAGTGGAATTTGTGACGGTTGAACCACTCCTAAAACACAACCATAGTTTAATACAGACTGGCATTATGAATCATCAAAGGTAAAGAAAAACAATTACTCAGAGCAATGTTTCCATACATTATTTCTCACCTGAAACCATTAATTACCATCCGGATGAAGTTTCGAAGATTCATCTATAAACTGGTTCAAGCTGAAAAAATAATTTATTAATCAATGAATTTGTTCATAAACACTGACCTCGATTACGTTGGCTGTTTGTTTTGTCACTTTTAGGATCAGACAGGGTTAAAAAAATATATTTAAATAATGCATGGAGATGTATAAATGCTCAGATTCATGTATAATTGTGCCACATGGTGTGCTACTTGTAATTAACTCCAAGTTTCAAAAAACTTACTGAAATTTGAAAAAACAGACAAGAGGGTAAAAGTCAGACATGTCCAGAACATATACTGTTTTTACAGAAAGCCACACTGAGAAACATCATGCCAGAAACACCACCACCACAATGGTGAGAAGAAGGAGAGCTTGCCATCTGCCTGGGGTATCCACGCCTAAGCAAGAGAACTAAAGGTCAGTGCAATGCCCACTATCTGTCCCACTATACATGTACAAAATGTTATTAATATCACTGAAAGTGTACACTCACTAAAACCCCGGGTGAAACTGACAGAATTTGGAATAATGTTCAAGCTTGAGTTGGCGGTAGTCGCATTAACAAGGGCGTCTTGTACTGTGGAGTTAGTTGGAATCAGGGTTGAAGATGTGTTTGTTGAAGTTGTATTTGTTAAAGGTGTATTCACGGAACTTCACGGAAGTGTACAGCATGCATATTAATAACAGCAAGCACATTTAAAAGCCACAGTTTATTTGGTTACTCCTCAGTGGTGCTGAATGTTGTCAGTAATATGAGAACCCTCCAGAGTTTTCCTGAAGTTGACCATTAATACACAACCCAGCAAGCACACTATGATCTGATGACATCGCCAGTGAGTCTCTTTTCGTCAGCGTGATATTACTTTTTGACAACATTGTGACCAAGTCTTGGTAAAATTCCATGTTTTTCATAATCTTGGCTAACGGTTCAGAAACGTTGTGGCCACGTCCTTGAAAAACGTCACTAGTTAGTCCCATTGAGAACGATGTGTAGACGTGGTACTCTGGTATCCACATAGCTTTCTGTCATTTTCTGTCATTTTATCTTTGTTGAGATGCCATTTGGATATAATATGGGAAATGTACTAACTGTATCAAACATTTTACTAAAGTAAATGAATGGACGTCTGAATTTTATTGTCCTTTGATATTATTTGTCGTTCATCAATGGCAAATATCTGCCAGCAAAAGGACAATTTACAACAACTACCAACACATCTGATTGGTAAATGGTGATTATTCATAATATTATATCTTTTTGAATGAAAGACATTTTTAAACAAAGGCATGAGACTTCTCTTTTGAATTTTAAACTGTTAGCAGCGCGCAGCAGTTTCCAAGGACAGAAGGATGCTGAGGAAAAGATCAGCGCTATAAATCTATCTTTATTCACAAATTTTGCCCATGTACTGTAACGGTTAAAGTCATGCTAGGTGTGGAATGTGTTGTATTTTTATATGAGTTTTGGAGGAAGTAATCCATCCTGGTCAGTCCTACTGTATACCTGGCAGATCAATGTTTGATAACATCTATATAATTAGAGATTTATTTGATGTCTCTAAAATATTGGGTGTAGATATTGGTTTGAGTTCCATAGATCAGGAAAAAGCGTTTGAAGATGTAGAAAATGATTACTTCTGGAAAACTTTTCAGCCGGGATATCCAAGAGGCCTACAGCAACATTAAAAGAATTGCTCTGAGCCAGAGCCTCTTGCAGACTCTTCACCCTCATATCATCTGGCAGAAGGTACAGGAGCGTCCGTGCCATCACCAGCAGAATCCGCAACAGTTTCTTCACTGCTTCTTCCTAACACTCACCTGGGCTAGTCGATCACGTAACCCAATAAGACTCATTACCACTGCACACCTCTCACATATACAGAGCGCATTATTATACATTATATACAGTTGTATGTAGGTAATGAGGTCTGATAGCACACATGCTAAATTTGTAATGGAAAAGAAATCACAAAAGAACGCCATGAATCATCAGAATCACCTTCAAATCCACCGTTCAGCGGAGTTTTCACAATTGCTCCTGCCTTCTCCAACTCCACAAAATATGGCAGAAGCAGCCAGAGATGGTTTGCACAAGGGCATTAACTATCCTCAGAACACTGGGTGTGAGGCAGGGATACACCCTGGATGGGATGTCATACACCTAGAGGAAGGAACCATCATTTAAACTGGCGGAAGATGTAAAACTCAGACAGCAGCCCAAGCTCAGGATTGTACCAGGGACCCTGAAGCTGTGAGGCAGTGATTATACCCACTGTTCCACTGAGCCGCACTTATTCTCTGATAATCTCTATTATATCCATCCTATCATAGCTTATCCTGCAGGACCAGTTTTTGTTGAAGATCACGCTGAGATTGAATGTTTCTCTGAAAGATCTGAAAAAGGCAATAATGTACTTCCCTACCGACATTTTCACGAGGTTTTTCCCGTCTTCACATTCTTGCATGACCTGTTTGAAGGTGTGGCTGCTGTGAAGATTATTCTGGGATAACAGAAGGCATAACAAAAGATTTCTCTCTAGCTCTGTGACAATATTGCACTGAATCATTAAACACTATTCTCATCTTAAAAGGTTTAGTCCACTGTTATCTTTGTACAATGAGAGCTGATATAAAACAGAACGTTAGCAGAGATGCACGAACAAATGAAGCCTTTCTACTTGTCAGTACCAAGAGTTTTTGAGCTGCAAATGCATTTTTCAAATGTCTCTTTTCAACACAAAACCATTTTAGGCACGTCACAAAACAGGTAAGAGTCACAACCCTTACCTAGAGTCACAACCCTTACCTGTTTTGTGACGTGCCTAAAATGGTTTTGCGTTGAAAAGAGACATTTGAAAAATGCATTTGCTTGGATAGAATCTACCTTTAGATTTAAAAGATGTAAACATATTACTTCCTGCTCGTGCAGCCAAGTGGTTTAAAAAGTCATTTTCAGAAATGCTCGAGCTGTGTGGTGAGATTTCTCTCCAGAAACACACTGACACACTACAGTGAAAATAGAGTGTGTGGTCGAATGGTTCACATAAAAATATTACATTTCTCATCAAAACTTATGATGAATCTAATTTAAACAAGATTTTAATTACCAGATTGTGTAAAATATAAAGTGAGCTTACTCTTGTAATTAGAAACTTGTTTAAATTAGGTTTATCCTACGTGTTGTTGAGAAACGGAATATTTTATATAAAACATACATAATATTTTTTTCTTAAATCGTACCGACCGCACATTCCACCTGTTTTCAGGCTCCACAATGTTTAATGTGCTCTGCTGCTTGTTGTAAAAGGGTTCTGAGAGAGGTTCACAGCTCCGCGGGCCAAGCACAAGCAGATCATGGGCTTCAGTACAAGAAACAGCACCGTTGGGCTAATCTGGGTTAATCTGGATTAATCTGGGTTTATTTTTATTTTTCTATGTGCTCTCATGTTTAGCCACTGCTGTATTTCATAGATAAGATTTTATTTTATTTCCCTGTGGTGTGTTTGTAACTGGTATCCTAATTTGGTATATTTTATACTTTACTTTGGATTGTATAAGGAATCAAGAGGTATTGTTATTAAATTTATTTTATTTTATTTTTTTCTAAGGTTAATTTTGTACAATTCAAGAAAGACAAAGCCGTATTTTGTTTAATGTACTTTAATGTATTTTGTTTAATGTACTTTAATGTATTTTGTTTAATGTTTTATCAAAGCTCCACAGACCGCTGATTTTCTTTAAGAGTAGACAGAAAATAAAACCCCAGAAAAAGAGTGTAAGATTTCACACCCGGCTACACTAGATTTTAAGACTCAGAATAGTGTGTGTGTGTGTGTGTGTGTGTGAGAGAGAGAGAGAGAGAGAGAGAGAGAGAGAGAGAGAGAGAGGGGGGGGGGGGGGGGGAGAGGGAGGGAGAGAGAAAGGGAGAGAGAGAGAGAGAGAGAGAGAGAGAGAGGGAGAGAGAGTATTGTATTAACACTTGAAGGAACGGGTCATACAGTGAAACCTGTACAAAAAAATGACATTAAGTAGTTTCCAGAGGAGGTCTGTAGTAACTGAGTGATTCACACATTAAGGGATTTGTGTTTAGCAATACAGATGATAAGTGATAAATGTATCAAGTACAAAGATCAGTAGGTGAAATGCTGCTCAATCGGGTTAAGGGGAATTTTGAATTTTGGGATTTTTAATGAGCACAGAGAGTCTGGACCTCAGTTTAATTTCTCATCCGAAAGACGGACATAAGGGTGTGATGATCGTGTCCACATCCTTTTTGGCAAATATTGTATCTTTTATTAAATGATCTGCATAAAATATTAAATGAATCGTGGAAAGCTTTATTTCATACAATGTTTATAATCATTGTACACTGATATAAAGAAGTTAAATTTAGGTTTGCATATACACTTATGTTTAGAAATTATACAGTATAGAACAACAAGATATTCTACTATTAACTACACAATAGTTTAAAAAGTGAAATAAAATCCTTGTAGGCCTGTTAGAATGCTGAGAAATTTTCAAGCAAATCAGAACCCTCATTAAGTCTCCAGTTTCAAATACTTATATAAATATACCCATGTTTATAAGAGTGAATCATTTTCCCCATATCCCCTTTTTCTTATGCATTATTACATACATTATATATAAGGGTCATTGTGTATGTTTTCCGATCAGGTGTAGAGCTAGAAGTGCAATGCCACTGAAAGTAGAAGTGATAGAAGAGACATCCATATCATGGAAAGTGAGCTGGCAATCACTGGTGAATTACTGGTGGAATTACTGGTGGAATTACCTGCAAAATATAAACATTATACATGATATTTAATGCACACAAATATAAATTGAGAGGTTAAATTGGAATTAGAAGATCCACAAGTACCAATCAGTCATTAAAATACAATATCCTTAAGCGTGTATACTGACCAAAAGTCTGGGTGACATTTATAGAACTTGGAATAATGTTCAAGCTTGAGGTGGTGCTGGTCGCATTAAGAAGGGCCTCTTTTACTAGAGACACAGTTGGGATGGTGCCATTAGAGCTAAATTCAAGACTGCAATTTGTCAAAATCGAACCATTCCTAAAAAAAAAACATCAATAATTAAATACAGGTTGAAATTCGGAATCATCAAAATTAAAGAAAAACAATTATTCATATCAATGTCTTTATATATTATTTCTCACCTAAAACTATTAATTACCATCCGGATGAAGTTGTTAAAGATTTTTCTGTAAACTGGTTCAATCTGGAAAAAAATTATTTTCTAATAAATTAATTTGTTCATAAACACACAGACTTCAAATATGTTGGCTGTTTGGTTTTAGGATTAGACAGAGTTTAAATAAATAAATAAATAAATAAAAATAATAATAATAATGTATGGAGACGAATAAATGTTAAGATTCATATATAATTGTGCCACGTGGTGTGCCAGTTAGCATGTGTGGTAGCGTTATGAATTAAACATACCTGATTACGGATACTTTGAGCTTTTGCTGTAAAATTTGGAGAGCTGATATTGGCCAGTGCTGGATAAAAGGTTTCATTGATGCTAAAGACCAAGTTGAATGCTGCAGCTACTGCAGGAGTGTTTGTAGTGTTTGTTGAAGTGGTGTTTGTTGAAGAGGTGTTTGTTGTGGAGTTTGTTGAAGTGTTTGTTGAAGTGGAGTTTGTTGAAGTGTTTGTTGAAGAGTTGTTTGTCACTATTAATTGAGATGTTAAATAGGAATTAGAATACTTACATGTACAAAATGTTATTAAAGTGCAGTATCAGTGAAAGTGAATACTGACCAGGATCCTGGGTGACATTTATAGAAGTTGGAATAATGTTCAAGCTTGAGGTGGTGTTGGTCGCATTAACAAGGGCGTCTTGTACTGTAGAGTTAGTTGGGATGGTGCCATTGGCAGTAAATTCAAGAGTGGAATTTGTCACAATCGAACCATTCCTAAAACACAACCATAGTTAAATACAGCATGAAATTCTGAATCTCAAAAGTAGAGAAAAACAATTATTCATATCAATGTCTTTATATATTATTTCTCACCTAAAACTATTAATTACCATCCGGAGGAAGTTCTTAAAGATTTTTCTGTAAACTGGTTCAATCTGGAAAAAATGATTTTCTAATAAATTAATTTGTTCATAAACACACAGACTTCAAATATGTTGGCTGTTTGGTTTTAGGATTAGACAGAGTTTAAAAAAATAAATATAAATAAATAAATTAATAATAATAATAATAATAATAATAATGAATGGGGATGTATAAATGTCCAGATGCATATATAATTGTGCCACGTGGTGTGCCACTTAGCATGTGTGTTAGCGTTATGAATAAAACATACCTGATTACGGATACTTTGAGCTTTTGCTGTAAAATTTGGAGAGCTGATATTGGCCAGTGCTGGATAAAAGGTTTCATTGATGCTAAAGACCAAGTTGAATGCTGCAGCTACTGCGGTAGAGTTTGTAGTGTTTGTTGAAGTGGAGTTTGTTGTGGAGTTTGTTGAAGTGGAGTTTGTTGAAGTGGAGTTTGTTGAAGTGGAGTTTGTTGAAGTGGAGTTTGTTGAAGTGGAGTTTGTTGAAGTGGAGTTTGTTGTGGAGTTTGTTGAAGTGGAGTTTGTTGAAGTGGAGTTTGTTGAAGTGGAGTTTGTTGTGGAGTTTGTTGAAGTTGTGTTTGTTGAAGTGGAGTTTGTTGAAGTGGAGTTTGTTGAAGTGGAGTTTGTTGTGGAGTTTGTTGAAGTTGTGTTTGTTGAAGTGTTTGTTGAAGAGGTGTTTGTTGAAGTGGAGTTTGTTGAAGTGGTGTTTGTTGAAGTGGAGTTTGTTGAAGTTGTGTTTGTTGAAGTGTTTGTTGAAGAGGTGTTTGTCACTATTAATTGAGAGGTTAAATAGGAATTAGAATACTTACATGTACAAAATGTTATTAAAGTGCAGTATCAGTGAAAGTGAATACTGACCAGGAACCTGGGTGACTTTTATAGAAGTTGGAATAATGTTCAAGCTTGAGTTGGTGCTGGTCGCATTTACAAGGGCGTCTTGTAGTGTGGAGTTAGTTGGGATGGTGTCATTGGCGGTAAATTCAAGAGTGGAATTTGTCACAATCGAACCATTCCTAAAACACAACCATAGTTAAATACAGCATGAAATTCTGAATCTCAAAAGTAAAGATAAGCAATTACTTAGAGCAAAGTTTTCATATATCATTTCTCACCTGAAACTATGAATTACCATCCGGAGGAAGTTACTGAAGAGTCTTCTGTAAATTGGTTCAAGCTGAAAAATATAATTCAATAAAGAATTCAGTTTCCATAACCACTGACCTCATATACATTGGCTGTTTGTTTTGTCACAGGCCTAGATATAGTTAAAGTTAATGAGTAAATCATATGGAGAGACTTATAAGTGTTGAAATGCAGATATTTGCCCCATTGCCTGGTGAATGTCATTAACTTCAATATATTAATTACTGAAATTGAAACATCAGACAAGAGATAAGAATCAGACATGACCAGTATGTATACCCTCTTACCAGAAAGACACAAATGGGACTGTTATTGGTTCTTTATGTTGTCTTATATGACAAAAGAACTATTCATGGGGCAAAATTAGTTTGAGTAGAAGATTAAAATGGATTATAACTGGTAGCAATAATAAGTAAACATACCTGATTACGGATACTTTCAGCTTTTGCTGTAAAATTTGGAGAGCTGATATTGGCCAGTGCTGGATAAAAGGTTTCATTGATGCTAAAGGACAAGTTGAATGCTGCAGCCGGTACAGAAGTGTTTGTTGACGTGTTTGTTGAAGTGTCTGCCATAGCACTTGCAGCTGTAAGACAGAAAACTATTGATATAACTATTGATTGCAAGTGTACAGCAAGCATATGAAAATTTTTAAACACATTTAAAAGCCGAAGTTTGTTCGGTAATTAATATAGTAGACACACAATTGAGACTGCTACTGCTGAAAGTGATACTCTAGTATTAATCTAAATATTCTTCATTAACATTGTCATGTTATGTACTTCGTGTTGATTTGGAATAGTATTCCATTTATTAAGTGTATTTATAGTGGAAACACAACAATTAACATTACATATTTTGTTTACAATATCAAACTGTCTCACAGTGGCACTGGACTTAATATTACTCCTCACCTGAGCCGATATAACACAAGACAATTAAACCGTAACTGAGATAGCTCTGTTTTAGACAAACTCTTATCTCGCATTCTTATATCATCAAATTCATACATAATCCAGCTTCTTAAGTGAGAAGGCAGCAGATTTATTGACTGAGTGTCATATTTGAGCAGGATAATGTAAGTAACTGCAGAAACTGAGACAGAATCCAGATTGTCAGAGGAAAAAGAACACTGACTTACCAGTCAGACATAAAATAGCCAGTACCAGTCTCCAGTCCATTGTGTTGTTTATATCCTAAAATAAAAAAAAAGGAATATGTGTTTATACAATTGTTTTATTTTAAAAAATAGAAGTCTTCCATCAGATGTGTCTTCCCCGTAGGACTTAAAACCACAAACCAGTTCAATCAAATCTCTTATGGACACCGAAGTTACATGTTGGATTAGACAGATAGATAAATAGTTTATTTTTACCTATCTATATATAAGCACAAAGTTAGAACTTAAATAACTAACCAAGAAAAACTAATATATATGGCCAGTACACACACACACACACACACACACACACACACACACACACACATATATATATATATATATATATATATATATATATATATATATATATATATATATATATATATATATATATATATATATATGTGTGTGTGTGTGTGTGTGTGTGTGTATACTGTAAATATACTGTGTGTATGTATGTATGTATGTATATACCTTTATCCTTTATTCATATTTAAAACGATTGTCTGATATGATAAAAAAAAAAATTCTATATACAGTGAGTGAATTCTTAAAATAGAAATTGTCTCTCAGAGACTGATGCACTTTTCCATCTTTCATTCTGGTGAATGTACATAATGTGAGTAAGGAGAAAATAAAGTAATTACTCACCTGTGTCTACAGGTAGCAGATGTGGAGAGTTCTCAGTCCAGTGGCAGTGTTCAAGTGTACAACACAGAGCAGGTAAATGGGCTTTTTAACTAAAGGTGTAACAATACATGTAACATAATCATGCCACACCCATGACGTGAAATGCGTCTGGGAGCGAATCACAGCTTGGCTGCTCATCTACACTGACAACTTTAAAAACAACATAACTAACAAATGACGTTTCCTGCCTTTTAGTTGAATTATTTATAGCAGGATCAGGAAACATGAAATAAAATATAGAAAGTGATGGTAACTTATATGATGTTACTCCTCTCGGAGGATCTTGTGTTCTGTTGTTCACACTGTACACTGATACCCACCATGTCTGAAAACCTGAAAAAGAAAAAGAAAAATATCCGTGTTTTTAGCAAGTATATCAAAATATATCAAAGTTCTAAATTTTATTTCAAGGAAAAAGCTGATCTCTGTAAACCTACATCATCATCATCATCATCATCATCATCATCATCATATATATACTGTGTGTGTGTGTGTGTGTGTGTGTGTGTGTGTGTGTGTGTGTGTGTGTGTTAGAATAAACTTTAATAATACCATGAGTGAGTTTAAGAACTTAGTACATACAGTAAAATGTCTCCCAAATGGCTTCAGTTTTCTATATTGGTCAGCACTGCCATCTACTGGCCATTACCAGCCTTTAACCTAAAGTACAGTGAATTTATTTCATTAAAAAATATTATCTACGTGTTTGTTCTGCAAACAAACAATGCACAAAAATTAACTCTAAGATTATAATCATGAATTAAGTTTAAAAAATTTGCTTGCAATTTTTCTTTTTACACATAAATTTAACAGTTTTATTGTAAAATTACTCCTATCAGCCTTTGTAATCAACAGAACATTGAACTTCATAGGCAGGCCATCCTTTTCTGTTCAGCATATCGTTGATAGCCATCTGATGGAGGCAGGAATAAAATGTGTGTCTTATCAATAATGCAAGGCTTGTCACTACCCACTTTTTGTCCAAAAAATCCTCAATCGTGTGGTGTCATTATGATTATTTTACTGCTCTGTATGAAGTCGGAGCCTCAATACCCACAATAGCCAATGAGAGAGAGCTAGGGTCACCAACCGGGTGTTGCACGCTTTTATAGCAGAAACATGGCAGCCACAAATGTGCCACGAGAGTGGAGTATGGTTCCACAACAGAGACAACTGAAGAATTTTTTACTAGTATGTTAAGACTAGGACGCTGCTCTCTGGTTCTTGAGAGAGAGAGTGTGTAAATAACTTTCTGTGGTGCGAATGAGGGGCTGATATGCGACTAATAAACAGATATTGTCTTCTGAAGTAACGTTTGATAAAACGTGCGTTTCTACATTCTACGTTACTACATTCGACAGGTGTGTGTTCTTGCGGTCTGGCCAAGTTGTCTAGTGCAGGGGTTCCCAAACTTTTCCAGGGCAAGGCCCCGCAAATGGCATTAACATTTGACCGAGGCCCCCCTTTTGCAAGATGTCTTTAAAACACATAAAAAATACAGACTTCTGAATATATCCCCCCCTTTTTTCTTATTAATAATTACATCTTAGATCTTTACATTACATTACATTGGGAATTGATTGTGTGTGTGTGTGTGTGTGTGTGTGTGTGTGTGTGTGTGTGTGTGTGTGTGTGTGTGTGTGTGCAGCTCGGTTCACAGTAAACTACTACAGTAAACGCTACACACCGACTGCATCTCTGTCTGTGCTGTGAGTTTGTCACTTAGAACCTGCATTTACACACAACACACACCAGATTCTCTTCGGCTTTACCTTAACGTAATCTCACCCACTTCTGTGGGCAGGTTTACAGCATTTCACCTGATCAGTGATGAGAAGTGGATTTTTCTAAAAAAAAAAACTGTGGCCAACTAAAAGGAGGACTTCCTGCAGTTTTCACACAGGTTAGCACACAGCTTTACCTTTCATTTAAATAAATATCAGTAAATGTGATATGATTTAGACTGTATTGTAGCTATCAAGATGTCAGTAAACTTCATGCTGATAAAACTGTTACAGTTTTTACTGGACCAGATCATTTTGCAAATATGATAAAGCCACACACCCTGTCCAGGGTGTACCCCGCCTTGTGCCCTTGCTCCCTGGGATAGGCTCCAGGTTCCCCGTGACCATGAAAATGAGTAAGCGGTAGAAGATGGATGGATGGATGGATAAAGCCACACCTTGGTTCACTGGAGGGAAATATGAGAACAGCATCCAGGGATGTAGGTGTTGTGTCCATTCTAATATGTCACTAGATCTGCATGTTAAAACCTAGTCTAAGTCTGTTTTTATCATTTAAGAAATATTTCAAAAATTAGACCAGTTGTGAATACTCAGTTACTCTGTCTCATTCAATCTACTGACTCGACAAAAAGGAAGTGAAGCTGTGTCTCGGCAACGACCTCGCATACTGACACAGATCTTGGTAGGCAACTTCATATCAAAAGCTGTTTTTGCTACTCCTCCTAAATATCCTGTCCAATCAACACCAAATTTGGCATACATCATATTCAGATCAACCTGGATAAAATTTATCAAAAGAATGTTGATATTCCAAACGGTTTGTCCATAATGGGCCAATGAATTTGACAGTGAAGCCACCAAACAGGAAGTGAGGCTGTGTCTCAGCAACAATTTTGCGCACTGACAAAATTTCTAGGGGCAAGTGGTAGCTCAGTGGTTAAGATGTTGGACATCTGTTCAGAAGGTCATGAATTCAAATCCCAGGACCACCAAATGGAGATAGATAGATAGATATATATATATATGAGATAAATCTAAGTGGCTCTGGAGAAGGGTGTTTGTCCAAATCCTGATGCAGTTTTTCCAATCAAGCTCATTCTTTTTAAAATGGCCAACAGAAACACTCATCTGCTGTTGTCAGCTTTGGTATCTCATTGCACAACAGTTGTGCCGTTTACCCACCTGTTTTATGGATGAACATTGCACTGTTCATGACAGTTGCATGCAGGCTGGATATTACCTGAAGTGAATCTGACTCAAAGTGGTAAGGCATTATTAATTAATACATAAAAAGCTAAATTGCAGTTACATCATTTTCACAGGTATATTGATTTTACCATTGTCAAAAAAAAATGTTAGAGTTAGTCTAAGCTAGGTTTAATGTATTAGTCCATTCAAGACACCCTAAAATGGTCATTTCACAAACGTAGTCAAAAAAAAAAACAACAACTGCCAGTTCTTGGACACCTGAATATCACACCCATATGTGCTTTTTGAATAAGATCACATTCCTGATCATGTGCAACATGCTATAATCCTGTTACACCCTCCAGCGATCACAAATTGACAATACTATCACCTCTGACTTTGAGGGGAAAAAGAAAGGGGTGTGGCCAGACATACATAACACGTGTCATGTACAAATTGAGGTATTACAGTGGGGAAAAAAACAGCAGGAGTTTATTAGGAGTCAGCTGTAGTTGCAATCGAGAGCATTAGCTTAATTACCCTTGACAAGGTCAGGAATGCTGCAAAACTGAGGTCAGGACTTTAAATAAGCATAATGATTTATTCGCTGTAGCTAAGCTCAATACAAATGTTAACATTTTTGTAAACTACACATGCATGTGCTCTGTGGTGAACAGTATCAAGGACACTTTTTAAATTCTTGTATAGTGAAGTTCTATAAGTTCTGTCATGTTCTGAGACACCAAATGACTTGCAGAATTCAAGCAGTTTTTCACAGAAGACCTGAGGCAACAGGAAGCAATCATCAGTCGTCCTTGGTTCTACTTCTTCCTCATTGGTTTGGTATTATATTATATAGTTTGGTATTCTATCTATCCTATCATATCTTATCCTGCAGGATCAGTTATATTAGGTGTGGTTGTGGTGAAGATCACACTGGGATTGAAGATCTGAATTATGCAATAATGTATTGCCTTACCGACATTTTGACAAGGTTGTTCCGACCATGACGTGACCGGCATGACCTTTTTTGAAGGTATGGCTGCTGTGAAGTCACTCTGTGATGGAAGGCATGAGAAAAACGATTTCTCACTAGATATTTCACAAATATTGCATTGAATTATTTTACACTTTTCTCCACTTAAAAAGTTTAGACCACTGCTATCTATGTACAATATTATTTGTGGTAGAGATGATTCAAACATTAAGGGATTTGTGTTTAGTGATTCTGACGTTAATAAATCACATCTTCATGATGTACACATGGCAGTCACACTAAAAATGCGTATGTACATACCCCTCATTTCAATATGAAATGATTGTTCCTTTTCAAAGGGAACATCACATTGCATTAGCTGAACTCGGTGGGAAGTGCCCTCGCGCGTGACTGGTATCTGAAGCTTGTATAAAATCATGCCGATTTATAGGCCTGCCGTGATCAGGTGTTGTGGCAATTAAGCGCATCACGTGATATATAAACAACAGCTGTGAACCGCATCGTCAGCCTTATAATCTTCAGTGAGACTGCATGTCAGTTATTTGTATAACGAAAACAAAAAGATGCTTCATTTCCTCTTTTCTCAAAATCTCTGGACCTTTCTATCCCTTTAAAAAAAAGAGAATAAAAATTCAGGAAGTGTGTTGCACCTTGCTCCCATTTCCTCACGGTGAGTAGTGCACACTTTCTGTGCGAAGTGTCTACTGAAAGAGCTTTTTTCTCCCCATTGAAATAAATCCCTCAGGTAACAGGGTTACATGTGTAACCTACACATTTCCTTTCAAAGGCAACTCCAGGTTCCATTTAGCATAACACTCTGGGAACGAGAATACCCATTCCGTCCTATCGAAGGTACGGCCTGTTCAAAAAGACCCAAGCCTGAGGGTCACTGCAAGACACTCGAGCCTGGGGCAGAAGGAATATCCAGTCTGTAATATCAAATGAATGTGTGTGGCTTAGACCACCCTGTAGCAGCACACATGTCCTGTAAGGATACCCCGTTTGACAAAGCCTTCAAGGAGGCGACCCCCCTAGTGGAATGAGCCCTTATGCCGAGAGGCGTAGCTAGACCGCGCACTTCATAAGCGATAGAGATTGCTTCCACTATCCAATCAGAGATGCACTGCTTAGACCCAGAATCACCTCTACTGCTGCCACCAAGCAGACCAGCAGCTGCTCCAACTTATGCCATTGGCTGGAGCGGTGGACGTAAGTACAGAGAGCCCTTACTAGACATAGCAGATGCATTCTCTCTTGTTCCGGTGTGAGGAATGGAGGAGGGCAGAAAGCCTGCAACACCACAGGCTGGGCAGCAGATGTAGGCACCTTAGGAATATAATCCGGCCTAGGATACAGGAAGGCCTTGGCAAATCCAGCGGAAAAGTCAAGGCTGGAAGGGGCAACAGAGCGCTGTAGAGCACTGTACTACTTGCTTGAGAGATGTCAGGGATAGCAGAATACCTTTAGAGTTTGAAGACCCTAAGGGCTTAAATCAGGCACCTGACAGACCTTCCAGGACCACAGAAGAGTCCCAGGAAGGAATGTGCGGCCTGCAAATGGGCCTCAGCCACCTGACACCATGCATAAACCTCAAAGTTAGAGGATGTTGCCCAACAGAGACTCGATTAACAGGGGTGTGTCTGGCAGAAATAGACCCTGATTGTAGAAGGAGCCAACCCCGCTGAGAAACATCCTGTAAGAACTCCAGGACTGTAGCCATTCACTGGGTCTAGCTGGCGTTCCTCACACCACAAGACAAAAAGCCAGCACTTGAGCGCATACAATTTCCTCGTGCATGGTACTCTAGGGTTCAACATGGTCTCTACAACCTCAGTTGTTAGACCAGAATCTATGAGCTGGTGCCACTCAGTGGCCAGGCCCACAGTTTCCATAGTTCTGGCCGAGGTTGATAAATCAGCCATCCAGCTTGAGAGAGTAGATCCCTGTGGATGGGAATCTCCCACGGAGTGCCATCTAGTAGGGATATTATCTCTGCGAACCCCATTCGAGCTGGCCAGTAAGGTATTACTAGCAGCAGACATGGACTGTCTTGGCGAACTTTCGCTAGAACTTGTGTGAGCAGAGCGAACGGGGGAAAGGTATACAGATGTGACCTCGGCTATGCAGGAGAAGTGAGGGCGAAATAGGCCTCGGAGGCACACACATGCAGTCCCGCTTGGTCAAACCTCCGCCATATAGACTCCACTACTTGTGGATGGAGCCACTGAGCCCTGGGCCTCAGCCCCTGCCTTAAAAGGATATCTGTCCCTACATTCCAGTTGCCCAGAATGTACATTGCACTCACTGTCAAAACTTTCCCTCTGGCCAGAGAAGATTTAGTTGTGCCTGTCTGAACAGGGGGCACGGACATAATCCTCCCTGGTGGTCAATATATGAGACCACCGCTGTGTTTTCTGTAAACACACGGTGACCTCTCAATTGATGTTGGCTGCTGCTGCTGCCATAAGCTCCAATAGTCTCCCATAGAGACTGGAGGGGATGCCAAGATCCAGCCTGATCTTGCTCAATGTTGATAGGATTGACCCTACGCATGTTGGGGATAGAAACACCCTCATTATAGTAGAATCTTTATAAACCCTAGAAAAGTTGTCCACTGCACTGGAGAAAGCATACTTTTCGGAGGTTTTACCTGAGCTCCAACCTCTTCATATGGGCGAGAAAAACATCTCGATGTTGAACCACCAGTGGGACCATTGTGCTAGATCGACCCTGGATTGTGCTAGAATTAACCATTCACCCAGGTAGTTTAGTACACGGATGCCCTGGAGTAGCAATGGAGCCAGAATGACATCCATGCACTTTGTGAAAGTGCGAGGGGATAAAGCTAGCCCAAAAGGGAAGAACCCGACCATGGCTATGTGGAAATATGCACCTTTTAGACCTATCATCACAAACCGGTCCTCAAACTGAATCTGTGGAACAGAAGAGCACAGTTCAGACTCAAATCTAAAATTGGCCACATGCTCCTATTTTTTGTGGACCAGGAAATAACGGCTGTAAAAACCTCCATCCCTCAGGGAATGAGGTACATGTTCTATGGCCCCTTTGTCCAAGAGGGATCTTACTTCCTGTGCTAATGTCGTGCTCTGGTCTGTGCTGACTACTGTGGTGAGCACACCTCTGAACCAGGGGTCGAACTCTAAACTGGACCCGGTAACCCTTTTCTACAGTTGACAGAACCCATGGAGACACATTTGGCAGTAGTTTCCATGCTGCCAGATGGTCTTTTAGTGATGTTAATTATTCCACATTCTATTGGAGGGAAGGCATCAAATTTTCATTGCCCTGTGACAGCTCGCTGACAAGAGAACACTGAAAACTTGGGACAGCCTTGGCTAGGGGAGGCCCTACAGTAGCACTGGGGGTTAACTGCCCTAACAAACTCATGTTCCCTGATACATAACTCCACAGCCCCTCAGGACCGCTCTTCTTTCTCTGCTTGTCTTTTATGACCATTCTCAGATCAGGCCTAGTAACAGGCCATAACTTTGGTCACCTGGTTCCCCTGGCTGTCTGCGGGGGTTTACAGGCTGCCGTACTCCCCTTCTGTGTCTCCCTCACACTAGTGCTGGCCTGGGCTCCACTTGTGGATGCCCGGGTGAACTCGAACAACAGGGAAGGAACTGGCTGAATGCTGCCATATGTCGAGCTCACTCAGCAGGTCTGTTTGGTAGACCTGCAACACTGTCATTGTCTGCAGTGACCCACAAGCAAGGCTACAACTGCATAGGCCTTGCCCACCAATGCCACGGTGGCCTTACACGGTGGCTTGGATGGCAAAGCCGGCCCCCCTAATTACTTGCCGTCGATGGAGAGAGGTAGCTTGCAAGCGCCTCATCCACCTTCAGCATAGCTAAATAGTCATGCCGTTCATTCCCCACAATGGCTGAATAATCCGTCAATAATCGTGTGCTTATAAATACGGCTTATGCATGGTTTTCCCCCAGAAGCCTGATATTTTGTCAAGAAAAGGGGAGTTTTCTGTGGTGTGAGGGATTTACATTCACTGGGGAGAAAAAAGCTCATCCAGCCTTAGTAATCACTTCAAGCAGCTCTTTACATGCTGCCCTCAGTTTTAGGCAAGGCCTATGCAGTAGTAGTCTTGCTTGTAGGTCACTGCAGACAATGACAGTGTTGACAAGTTTTCAGTGTTCTCTGGTCACCCAGACTTTTTGACAGACACCTCCCTCATGGGCTGGGGTGTGGTCTTAGATGGCTGTCCGGCTCATGGTCTCTGGAGCGACCCTCATCTGGAGTGGCATATAAATTGCCTAGAAATGCAGGCCATATTTCTAACACTGAAATTCTTTCTTCCTGAATGGAGAGGTCATGATGTGTTTACTGACAACACAGTGGTGGTCTCATACATTGACCACCAGGGAGAATTATGTTCATGCCCCCTGTTCAGGCAGGTGCAACTTATTCTTCTCTGGGTAGAGAGAAAGTTTTGTCAGTGAGTGCAATGTACATTCTAGGCAACTGGAATGTGCAGGCAGACATCCTGTTGAGACAGGGGCTGAGGCCCTAGGGATTGGAGGCTCCATCCACAAGTGATGGTGTCCATATGGCAGAGGTTTGTCCAAGCGGGAGTGGATGTATTCACTTCCGGGGAGACAACACAGTGCCCACTGTGGTTCGCTCTCACTCCTCACGCACAATTAGGGCTGGACACCATGGTACACAAGTGCTAGTGAGAGTTCGCCAAGACTGTCTACATCTGCTGCTAGTAACACCTTATTGGCCAGCTCGAATATGGTTCTCAGAGACAATATCCCTGCTAGAGGGAACTCCTTCAGAGATTCCGATCCGCAGGGATCTACTGTCTCAAGCCGGAGGGCTGCTTTCTCACTATCAGCCAGACCTATGGAAACTCTGAGTCTGGCCCCTGAGTGGCACCAGCACATAGATTCTGGTCTCACAACTGAGGTTGTAGAGACCATGTAGAATGCTAGAATGCCATCCATGATGAAATTGGATGTGCTCAAGTGAAAACCTTTTGTCTCATGGCGTGAGGAACATCAGCTAGACTCAGCAAACTGCTACAGTCCTGGAGTTCTTACAAGGACGTTTCTCAGCTGGGTTGGCTCCTCCTATAATCAGGGTCTGTGTGGCTGCCATTTCGGCAAGCCACACCCCTATTTATGGAGCCTCTGTGGGGCAATATCCTCTGGCTTCGAGGGATATGTGCGGTGTCAGGTGGCTAAGGCACATCTGCAGAATATGCATACCTTCCTTGGACCTTTCTGTGGTCCTGGAAGGTCTGTCAGGTGCTGCATTAGAGCCTTTAGTGTCAGCCTCTGAGAAGCTTCTGACTCTAAAGGTAGCCCTTCTGCTGGCCCTGACATCTCTCAAGCAAGCAGGAGATCTACAGCTCTCTGTTGCCCCTGGATTAGCCAAGGCCTTCTGTATCCTAGGCCGGATTATATTCCTAAAGTGCCTACATCTGCGTAAGTCAGAGCAGCTGCTGGTCAGCTTTGGCGGTGACAGCAGAGGTGATGCTGCGTTGAAACATCTCTAATTGGATAGTGGAAGCAATCTCTATTGCTTATGAGGCACGTGGTCTCGCAACGCCTCTGGGCATAAGTGCACATTCCACTAGGGGGGTTGCCTCCTCGAAGGCTTTGTCCAAAGGGGTATCTTTACAGGATGTGTGTGATGTGGCAGGGTGGTCTACGCCGCACATATTCATTCGATTTTACAACCTGGAAATACATTCTTGTCCAGGCTCGAGTGTCTTGCAGTCACCCTCAGGCTCGGGTCTTTTTGAACAGGCCATACCCTCAGTATGACGGAGTGGGTATTCTCATTCCCAGAGCGTTCAGCTAACGCAACGTGAAGTTGTATGACAAAGCTACGCAACATCTCGTTCCCTTCTCAGGGAACAGAGTTACATGCATAACCCATACGTTTGACCTTAATTATATATAAGCTTTTTATGTGGGAGGCATAACTGTGTATTATGATTGATCATTAGTAATTCACATTACCATAGCATGTATGCAAGCCATAGCAACTCAATAACTCACCTAAAACCCCCAGAAGCACTGATTCTCTGAATGTCTTTTTAAACTTTGTTTATATTTCTAAAATAATTTTAGCAATATGTCAATTGATGTATAAAGTATCGAGATACAGGTGAGTTTAAAAAAATATTCAGACCTTCAGTTTTCACACATATTGTGTTATAGGTTTCATCTGTAATTAATTATATTAAATTATTTTATTATAATAACCCATAATATCAAAGTCAAAGCAGCTTTTAGAATGGTTTGTAAATGTATTAAAAATCTAAACTAAATATGTCATTTAGATAAGTATTCAAACCCTTGTATAAAGACACTACAAACTGAGCTCAGGTGCATCCTGTTTGCTTTGAGATGCCTGTAGAGCTTGACTGCAGTTTACTGGTGGCAGATTTCATTGATTGGACATGATTTAGAAAGGCACACATCTGAGTATATAAGGTCCTACAATTCACAGTGTATTTCAGACCAAAATCCAGCTCTGAAGTCTGTGGAACTACATGTAGACCTCGAAAATCTAATTGTGTGGGACCATAGATCTGGGTGGGGGTTTAAGCCCATTTTTAAAGCTTTAGATGTTCCCATGAGCACAGTGGGCTTCACCATTGTGAAATAGAAGTATGAAGCCAAAAAGACTCTTCTTAGAAATGACTGTCCTTCCAAACTCAGTAACATTGATAGAAGAACCTTGGTCAAGGAGGTGACCAGGGACCCAATGGCCACTCTAATTCAGCTACAGAAGTCCTCAGCAGAAATGGGAGAAATTGCTTGAAATGCAACCATTTTAGAAATACTAAAGGAATCAGGAATCGGGTCTTTATGGTAGAGCGGCTAGACAACAGCCGCTCCTGAGTAAAAGATGTATGGCAGGTACTTTAAAAGGACGATAAGAGCATGAGCATCTAACTCGTATCTGCCCAATCAAAAATCATGGGCATCAACACAGAAGTAGTCCCCTTTTGCAGTAATAACAGCCTCCACTTGTTTGGGAAGGCTTGCCACTAGACTTTGGACTTATGTAAAGATAAGGTACTGTGGGGATTCAGCCACAAGAACATTAGTGAGGTCAGGCACTGATGTTAGGTGAGGAGGCCTGGGGTGATTAAACAGCTGGAATCAAGTGTGGCTCCTGCTTGATTGGAAAAAAAAACCCAAATGGCCCTTTCTATAGCATACAATTCTATAAAATTGTGTTTCCAATGTTGTGGCAAGAGTTTCCAGAAAAAAATACATATGGGTGTGATGATCGTGTCCACATCCTTTTTGGCTGTGTATCTTATATATTGTATCTTTGTTATTAAATGATTTGCATAAAATATTAAATGAATCGTGGAAAGCTTTATTTCATACAATGTTTATAATCATTATACACTGATATAAAGAAGTTAAATTTAGGTTTGCATATACACTTGTGTTTAGAAATTATACAGTATAGAACAACATTAATTTCTACTATTAACTACACAATAGTTTAAAAAGTGAAATAAAATCCTTGTAGGCCTGTTAGAATGCTGAGAAATTTTCAAGCAAATCAGAACCCTCATTAAGTCTCCAGTTTCAAATACTTATATAAATATACCCATGTTTATAAGAGTGAATCATTTTCCCCATATCCCCTTTTTCTTATGCATTATTACATAAATTTTATATAATGGTCATTGTGTATGTTTTCCGATCAGGTGTAGAGCTAGAAGTGCAATGCCACTGAAAGTAGAAGTGATAGAAGAGACATCCATATCATGGAGAGTGAGCTGGCAATCACTGGTGACATGGAATTACCTGCAAAATATAAACATTATACATGATATTTAATGCACAAATATATACACAAATATATATTTAAACCGGAATCATTTTGCCATATTTCTAATTAACAAACACTACTTAATAAGTCACACAGTAAAGTCTGTGCAAGTGTATACTGACCAAGAATCTGGGTGACATTGATGGAGTTTGGATCAACAATAAAGTTCAAGTCGTTAAGTGCACTGAGAAGGACATTTCTCACTTGGGTCGCAGTAACATTTGGGCCACTAGAATTCATATAAATGTTGCTTTCTGTCAGAATAGAACCACTCCTGAAAGGACATGAATGTAGAGATACAGATTAAAATTAAATCATTAATCAACAAAGAAATAAACAAGAAATTCAGATTCAGATCTTCCTTCTTACCTGAATTTTACAATCTTCATGAGGACGAAGTTTTTAAAGGCTTTCTTGTACAATGGTTCAACCTGAAAGAAATTAGAAATGAATCAGGAATCAACAGCAGTTTCAAACACCCGGATAAACTGGTCTGTCACATTTAGTACTAGATATAGATAAAGGGAATAGATAACAAAAACACTGAGACTTAAAAATGTTAAAATTCATATATAATTGTGCCGCGTGGCATGTCCATTTAATCTGACTTCAGAATATTCATATAACTTAATGAAACTGAACTGAAACATCAGACAAATGCAAAAATTAGACCTGTTCTATATTACTTCTTAACAGAAAGCCAACATCTGAACCATGTCGAGTTCTTTAGGTTTCCTTATAAAGAAACAGAATTGCTCTGGGGGCAAAATGACTCTTGTTTAGAAGAATCAAATAAACTGTAAAAGGAAGCATTATCAATAAAACATACCTTATTACGGATATTTGTAGATTTTGCTGCGAACGCTGGAGAGCTGGTATTGGCCAGTGCTGGATCAAACGTTTCTTTGATGCTGAAGATCATGTTGAAAATTGCAGTTGCAGTTAGAGGAGCTGAAGGTGTCATTGGTGAAGATGTGCTTGTTGTTGTGCTCGGGGTTGATGTCGTGGTTTTTGAAGTTGTGCTTGTAGATGAAGACGTGCTTGTAGACGTGCTCGGGGTTGAGGACGAGTTTGTTGAAGATGTGTTTGTAGACGTGCTCGGGGTTGAGGACGTGTTTGTTGAAGACGTGTTTGTAGACGTGCTCGGGGTTGAGGACGTGTTTGTTGAAGACGTGTTTGTAGATGAAGACGTGTTTGTTGAAGAGGTGTTTGTAGACGTGCTCGGATTTGAGGACGTGTTTGTTGAGGACGTGTTTGTTGAAGACGTGTTTGTAGATGAAGACGTGTTGGTTGAAGAGGTGTTTGTTGAAGACGTGTTTGTAGACGTGCTCGGGGTTGAAGACGTGTTTGTAGATGAAGACGTGTTTGTTGAAGACGTGTTTGTAGACGTGCTCGGGGTTGAGGACGTGTTTGTTGAAGACGTGTTTGTAGACGTGCTCGGGGTTGAGGACGTGTTTGTTGAAGACGTGTTTGTAGACGTGCTCGGGGTTGAGGACGTGTTTGTTGAGGACGTGTTTGTTGAAGACGTGTTTGTAGATGAAGACGTGTTTGTTGAAGAGGTGTTTGTAGACGTGCTCGGGGTTGAGGACGTGTTTGTTGAAGACGTGTTTGTAGATGAAGACGTGTTTGTTGAAGAGGTGTTTGTAGACGTGCTCGGATTTGAGGACGTGTTTGTTGAGGACGTGTTTGTTGAAGACGTGTTTGTAGATGAAGACGTGTTGGTTGAAGAGGTGTTTGTTGAAGACGTGTTTGTAGACGTGCTCGGGGTTGAAGACGTGTTTGTAGATGAAGACGTGTTTGTTGAAGACGTGTTTGTAGACGTGCTCGGGGTTGAGGACGTGTTTGTTGAAGACGTGTTTGTAGACGTGCTCGGGGTTGAGGACGTGTTTGTTGAAGACGTGTTTGTAGACGTGCTCGGGGTTGAGGACGTGTTTGTTGAAGACGTGTTTGTAGATGAAGACGTGTTGGTTGAAGAGGTGTTTGTAGACGTGCTCGGGGTTGAGGACGTGTTTGTTGAAGACGTGTTTGTAGAGGTGCTCGGGGTTGAAGACGTGTTTGTAGATGAAGACGTGTTTGTTGAAGAGGTGTTTGTAGACGTGCTCGGGGTTGAAGACGTGTTTGTTGAAGACGTGTTTGTAGACGTGCTCGGGGTTGAGGACGTGTTTGTAGATGAAGACGTGTTGGTTGAAGACGTGTTTGTAGACGTGCTCGGGGTTGAAGACGTGTTTGTAGATGAAGACGTGTTTGTTGAAGACGTGTTTGTAGACGTGCTCGGGGTTGAGGACGTGTTTGTTGAAGACGTGTTTGTAGACGTGCTCGGGGTTGAGGACGTGTTTGTAGATGAAGACGTGTTGGTTGAAGACGTGTTTGTAGACGTGCTCGGGGTTGAAGACGTGTTTGTAGATGAAGACGTGTTGGTTGAAGACGTGTTTGTTGAAGACGTGTTTGTAGACGTGCTCGGGGTTGAAGACGTGTTTGTAGATGAAGACGTGTTTGTTGAAGACGTGTTTGTAGACGTGCTCGGGGTTGAAGACGTGTTTGTTGAAGACGTGTTTGTTGAAGACGTGTTTGTAGATGAAGACGTGTTTGTAGATGAAGACGTGTTTGTTGAAGAGGTGTTTGTTGACGTGCTCGGGGTTGAGGACGAGTTTGTTGAAGAAGTGTTTGTTGAAGTTGTGTTTGTTGAAGTGTTTGTTGAAGTGGTGTTTGTTGAAGTGTTTGTTGAAGTGGTGTTTGTTGAAGTGGAGTTTGTTGAAGTGGTGTTTGTTGAAGTGGTTGTTGAAGGGGTGTTTGTCACTATTAATTGAGAGGTTAAATAGGAATTAGAATACTTACATGTACAAAATGTTATTAAAGTGCAGTATCAGTGAAAGTGAATACTGACCAGGAACCCGGGTGACATTTATAGAAGTTGGAATAATGTTCAAGCTTGAGTTGGTGCTAGTCGCATTAACAAGGGCGTCTTGTAGTGTGGAGTTAGTTGGGATGGTGTCATTGGCAATAAATTCAAGAGTGGAATTTGTCACAATCGAACCAATCCTAAAACACAACCATAGTTAAATACAGCATGAAATTCTGAATCTCAAAAGTAAAGATAAACAATTACTTAGAGCAAAGTTTTCATATATCATTTCTCACCTGAAACTATGAATTACCATCCGGAGGAAGTTACTGAAGAGTCTTCTGTAAATTGGTTCAATCTGAAAAATATAATTCAATAAAGAATTTAGTTTTCATAACCACTGACCTCATATACATTGGCTGTTTGTTTTGTCACAGGCCTAGATATAGTTAAAGTTAATGAGTAAATCATATGGAGAGACTTATAAGTGTTGAAATGCAGATATTTGCCCCATTGCCTGGTGAATGTCATTAACTTCACAATATTAATTACTGAAATCGAAACATCAGACAAGAGATAAGAATCAGACATGAGCAGTATGTATACCCTCTTACAGAAAGACACAAATTGGACTGTTATTGGTTCTTTATGTTGTCTTATATGACAAAAGAACTATTCATGGGGCAAAATTAGTTTTGTTTAGAAGTTTGAAATTAATCCATTAGCAGCGATATCAATTAAACATACCTGATTACGGACTCTTTGAGCTTTTGCTGTAAATTCTGGAGAGCTGGTATTGGCCAGTGCTGTGTCAAAAGTTTCATTGATGCTAAAGACCAAGTTGAATGCTGCAGCTGGTACAGAAGTGTTTGTGGAAGAGGTGTCTGTTGGCGTGCTTGAGTTCGATGTCGTGTTTGTTGAAGTGTTTGTTGAAGTTGTGTTTGTTGAAGAGGTGTTTGTAGACGTGTTTGTTGAAGTCGTGTTTGTTGAGGTGTCTGTAGGCGTGCTCGAGTTCGAAGTCGTGTTTGTTGAGGGGTCTGTAGGCGTGCTCGAGTTCGAAGTCGTGTTTGTTGAGGTGTCTGTAGGCGTGCTCGAGTTCGAAGTCGTGTTTGTTGAGGGGTCTGTAGGCGTGCTCGAGTTCGATGTCGTGTTTGTTGAGGTGTCTGTGGGCGTGCTCGAGTTCGAAGTCGTGTTTGTTGAGGGGTCTGTAGGCGTGCTCGAGTTCGAAGTCGTGTTTGTTGAGGTGTTCGTAGGCGTGCTCGAGTTCGAAGTCGTGTTTGTTGAGGTGTCCGTGGGCGTGCTCGAGTTCGAAGTCGTGTTTGTTGAGGTGTTCGTAGGCGTGCTCGAGTTCGAAGTCGTGTTTGTTGAGGTGTCTGTGGGCGTGCTCGAGTTCGAAGTCGTGTTTGTTGAGTTGTCTGTGGGCGTGCTCGAGTTCGAAGTCGTGTTTGTTGAGGTGTCTGTAGGCGTGCTCGAGTTCGAAGTCGTGTTTGTTGAGGTGTCTATGGGCGTGCTCGAGTTCGATGTCGTGTTTGTTGAGGTGTCCGTGGGCGTGCTCGAGTTCGATGTCGTGTTTGTTGAGGTGTCCGTGGGCGTGCTCGAGTTCGAAGTCGTGTTTGTTGAGGGGTCTGTAGGCGTGCTCGAGTTCGAAGTCGTGTTTGTTGAGGTGTCTGTGGGTGTGCTCGAGTTCGAAGTCGTGTTTGTTGAGGGGTCTGTAGGCGTGCTCGAGTTCGATGTCGTGTTTGTTGAGGTGTTAGTAGGCGTGCTCGAGTTCGAAGTCGTGTTTGTTGAGGTGTCTGTAGGCGTGCTCGAGTTCGAAGTCGTGTTTGTTGAGGGGTCTGTGGGCGTGCTCGAGTTCGAAGTCGTGTTTGTTGAGGTGCCTGTAGGCGTGCTCGAGTTCGAAGTCGTGTTTGTTGAGGGGTCTGTAGGCGTGCTCGAGTTCGAAGTCGTGTTTGTTGAGGTGTCTGTAGGCGTGCTCGAGTTCGAAGTCGTGTTTGTTGAGGGGTCTGTAGGCGTGCTCGAGTTCGAAGTCGTGTTTGTTGAGGTGTTCGTAGGCGTGCTCGAGTTCGAAGTCGTGTTTGTTGAGGTGTTCGTAGGCGTGCTCGAGTTCGAAGTCGTGTTTGTTGAGGTGTCTGTGGGCGTGCTCGAGTTCGAAGTCGTGTTTGTTGAGGTGTCTGTAGGCGTGCTCGAGTTCGAAGTCGTGTTTGTTGAGGTGTCTATGGGCGTGCTCGAGTTCGATGTCGTGTTTGTTGAGGTGTCCGTGGGCGTGCTCGAGTTCGATGTCGTGTTTGTTGAGGTGTCCGTGGGCGTGCTCGAGTTCGAAGTCGTGTTTGTTGAGGGGTCTGTAGGCGTGCTCGAGTTCGAAGTCGTGTTTGTTGAGGTGTCTGTGGGCGTGCTCGAGTTCGAAGTCGTGTTTGTTGAGGGGTCTGTAGGCGTGCTCGAGTTCGATGTCGTGTTTGTTGAGGTGTTAGTAGGCGTGCTCGAGTTCGAAGTCGTGTTTGTTGAGGTGTCTGTAGGCGTGCTCGAGTTCGAAGTCGTGTTTGTTGAGGGGTCTGTGGGCGTGCTCGAGTTCGAAGTCGTGTTTGTTGAGGGGTCTGTAGGCGTGCTCGAGTTCGAAGTCGTGTTTGTTGAGGGGTCTGTGGGCGTGCTCGAGTTCGAAGTCGTGTTTGTTGAGGTGTCTGTGGGCGTGCTCGAGTTCGAAGTCGTGTTTGTTGAGGTGTCTGTAGGCGTGCTCGAGTTCGATGTCGTGTTTGTTGAGGGGTCTGTAGGCGTGCTCGAGTTCGAAGTCGTGTTTGTTGAGGGGTCTGTAGGCGTGCTCGAGTTCGAAGTCGTGTTTGTTGAGGTGTCCGTGGGCGTGCTCGAGTTCGAAGTCGTGTTTGTTGAGGTGTCCGTGGGCGTGCTCGAGTTCGATGTCGTGTTTGTTGAGGGGTCTGTAGGCGTGCTCGAGTTCGAAGTCGTGTTTGTTGAGGGGTCTGTGGGCGTGCTCGAGTTCGAAGTCGTGTTTGTTGAGGTGTCCGTAGGCGTGCTCGAGTTCGATGTCGTGTTTGTTGAGGTGTCCGTAGGCGTGCTCGAGTTCGAAGTCGTGTTTGTTGAGGGGTCTGTAGGCGTGCTCGAGTTCGAAGTCGTGTTTGTTGAGGGGTCTGTAGGCGTGCTCGAGTTCGATGTCGTGTTTGTTGAGGTGTCTGTAGGCGTGCTCGAGTTCGAAGTCGTGTTTGTTGAGGGGTCTGTAGGCGTGCTCGAGTTCGAAGTCGTGTTTGTTGAGGGGTCTGTGGGCGTGCTCGAGTTCGAAGTCGTGTTTGTTGAGGTGTCTGTGGGCGTGCTCGAGTTCGAAGTCGTGTTTGTTGAGGTGTCTGTAGGCGTGCTCGAGTTCGATGTCGTGTTTGTTGAGGGGTCTGTAGGCGTGCTCGAGTTCGAAGTCGTGTTTGTTGAGGGGTCTGTAGGCGTGCTCGAGTTCGAAGTCGTGTTTGTTGAGGTGTCCGTGGGCGTGCTCGAGTTCGAAGTCGTGTTTGTTGAGGTGTCCGTGGGCGTGCTCGAGTTCGATGTCGTGTTTGTTGAGGGGTCTGTAGGCGTGCTCGAGTTCGAAGTCGTGTTTGTTGAGGGGTCTGTGGGCGTGCTCGAGTTCGAAGTCGTGTTTGTTGAGGTGTCCGTAGGCGTGCTCGAGTTCGATGTCGTGTTTGTTGAGGTGTCCGTAGGCGTGCTCGAGTTCGAAGTCGTGTTTGTTGAGGGGTCTGTAGGCGTGCTCGAGTTCGAAGTCGTGTTTGTTGAGGGGTCTGTAGGCGTGCTCGAGTTCGATGTCGTGTTTGTTGAGGTGTCTGTAGGCGTGCTCGAGTTCGAAGTCGTGTTTGTTGAGGGGTCTGTAGGCGTGCTCGAGTTCGAAGTCGTGTTTGTTGAGGGGTCTGTAGGCGTGCTCGAGTTCGATGTCGTGTTTGTTGAGGTGTCTGTAGGCGTGCTCGAGTTCGAAGTCGTGTTTGTTGAGGGGTCTGTAGGCGTGCTCGAGTTCGAAGTCGTGTTTGTTGAGGGGTCTGTAGGCGTGCTCGAGTTCGAAGTCGTGTTTGTTGAGGGGTCTGTAGGCGTGCTCGAGTTCGATGTCGTGTTTGTTGAGGAGTCTGTAGGCGTGTTCGAGTTCGAAGTCGTGTTTGTTGAAGTGGTGTTTGTTGAAGAGGTGTTTGTTGAAGTTGTGTTTGTTGAAGTGTTTGTTGAAGAGGTGTTTGTCACTATTAATTGAAAGGTTAAATAGGAATTAGAATACTTACATGTACAAAATGTAATTAAAATGCAGTATCAGTGAAAGTGAATACTGACCAGGATCCTGGGTGACATTTATAGAAATTGGAATAATGTTCAAGCTTGAGTTGGTGCTGGTCGCATTAACAAGGGCGTCTTGTACTGTGGAGTTAGTTGGGATGGTGTCATTGGCAGTAAATTCAAGAGTGGAATTTGTCACAATTGAACCATTCCTAAAACACAACCATAGTTAAATACAGCATGAAATTCTGAATCTCAAAAGTAAAGATAAACAATTACTTAGAGCAAAGTTTTCATATATCATTTCTCACCTGAAACTATGAATTACCATCCGGAGGAAGTTACTGAAGAGTCTTCTGTAAATTGGTTCAATCTGAAAAATATAATTCAATAAAGAATTCAGTTTTCATAACCACTGACCTCATATACATTGGCTGTTTGTTTTGTCACAGGCCTAGATATAGTTAAAGTTAATGAGTAAATCATATACAGAGACTTATAAGTGTTGAAATGTAGATATTTGCCCCATTGCCTGGTGAATGTCATTAACTTCAATATATTAATTACTGAAATCTAAACATCAGACAAGAGATCAGACATGACCAGTATGTATACCCTCTTACAGAAAGACAAAAATGGGACTTATTGGTTCTTTATGTTGTCTTATATGACAAAAGAACTATTTATGGGGCAAAATTAGTTTTGTTTAGAAGTTTGAAATTAATCCATTAGCAGCGATATCAATTAAACATACCTGATTACGGACTCTTTGAGCTTTTGCTGTAAATTCTGGAGAGCTGGTATTGGCCAATGCTGTGTCAAAAGTTTCATTGATGCTAAAGACCAAGTTGAATGCTGCAGCTGGTACAGAAGTGTTTGTGGAAGAGGTGTCTGTAGGCGTGCTCGAGTTCGAAGTCGTGTTTGTTGAGGTGTCTGTGGGCGTGCTCGAGTTCGAAGTCGTGTTTGTTGAGGTGTCTGTAGGCGTGCTCGAGTTCGATGTCGTGTTTGTTGAGGGGTCTGTAGGCGTGTTCGAGTTCGATGTCGTGTTTGTTGAGGTGTCTGTAGGCGTGCTCGAGTTCGAAGTCGTGTTTGTTGAGGTGTCTGTGGGCGTGCTCGAGTTCGAAGTCGTGTTTGTTGAGGTGTCTGTAGGCGTGCTCGAGTTCGATGTCGTGTTTGTTGAGGGGTCTGTAGGCGTGCTCGAGTTCGAAGTCGTGTTTGTTGAGGGGTCTGTAGGCGTGCTCGAGTTCGATGTCGTGTTTGTTGAGGGGTCCGTAGGCGTGCTCGAGTTCGATGTCGTGTTTGTTGAGGGGTCGGTAGGCGTGCTCGAGTTCGATGTCGTGTTTGTTGAGGTGTCTGTAGGCGTGCTCGAGTTCGAAGTCGTGTTTGTTGAGGTGTCTGTGGGCGTGCTCGAGTTCGAAGTCGTGTTTGTTGAGGTGTCTGTAGGCGTGCTCGAGTTCGATGTCGTGTTTGTTGAGGGGTCTGTAGGCGTGCTCGAGTTCGAAGTCGTGTTTGTTGAGGGGTCTGTAGGCGTGCTCGAGTTCGAAGTCATGTTTGTTGAGGTGTCCGTGGGCGTGCTCGAGTTCGAAGTCGTGTTTGTTGAGGTGTCCGTGGGCGTGCTCGAGTTCGATGTCGTGTTTGTTGAGGGGTCTGTAGGCGTGCTCGAGTTCGAAGTCGTGTTTGTTGAGGGGTCTGTGGGCGTGCTCGAGTTCGAAGTCGTGTTTGTTGAGGTGTCCGTAAGCGTGCTCGAGTTCGATGTCGTGTTTGTTGAGGTGTCCGTAGGCGTGCTCGAGTTCGAAGTCGTGTTTGTTGAGGGGTCTGTAGGCGTGCTCGAGTTCGAAGTCGTGTTTGTTGAGGGGTCTGTAGGCGTGCTCGAGTTCGATGTCGTGTTTGTTGAGGTGTCTGTAGGCGTGCTCGAGTTCGAAGTCGTGTTTGTTGAGGGGTCTGTAGGCGTGCTGGAGTTCGAAGTCGTGTTTGTTGAGGGGTCTGTAGGCGTGCTCGAGTTCGATGTCGTGTTTGTTGAGGTGTCCGTGGGCGTGCTCGAGTTCGATGTCGTGTTTGTTGAGGGGTCTGTAGGCGTGCTCGAGTTCGAAGTCGTGTTTGTTGAGGGGTCTGTAGGCGTGCTCGAGTTCGAAGTCGTGTTTGTTGAGGGGTCTGTAGGCGTGCTCGAGTTCGAAGTCGTGTTTGTTGAGGGGTCTGTAGGCGTGCTCGAGTTCGATGTCGTGTTTGTTGAGGTGTCTGTAGGCGTGCTCGAGTTCGAAGTCGTGTTTGTTGAGGGGTCTGTAGGCGTGCTGGAGTTCGAAGTCGTGTTTGTTGAGGGGTCTGTAGGCGTGCTCGAGTTCGATGTCGTGTTTGTTGAGGTGTCCGTGGGCGTGCTCGAGTTCGAAGTCGTGTTTGTTGAGGGGTCTGTGGGCGTGCTCGAGTTCGAAGTCGTGTTTGTTGAGGTGTCCGTAGGCATGCTCGAGTTCGATGTCGTGTTTGTTGAGGTGTCCATAGGCGTGCTCGAGTTCGAAGTCGTGTTTGTTGAGGGGTCGGTAGGCGTGCTCGAGTTCGAAGTCGTGTTTGTTGAGGGGTCTGTAGGCGTGCTCGAGTTCGAAGTCGTGTTTGTTGAGGGGTCTGTAGGCGTGCTCGAGTTCGAAGTCGTGTTTCTTGAGGGGTCTGTAGGCGTGCTCGAGTTCGATGTCGTGTTTGTTGAGGTGTCTGTAGGCGTGCTCGAGTTCGAAGTCGTGTTTGTTGAGGGGTCTGTAGGCGTGCTGGAGTTCGAAGTCGTGTTTGTTGAGGGGTCTGTAGGCGTGCTCGAGTTCGAAGTCGTGTTTGTTGAGGGGTCTGTAGGCGTGCTCGAGTTCGATGTCGTGTTTGTTGAGGGGTCTGTAGGCGTGCTCGAGTTCGATGTCGTGTTTGTTGAGGAGTCTGTAGGCGTGTTCGAGTTCGAAGTCGTGTTTGTTGAAGTGGTGTTTGTTGAAGAGGTGTTTGTTGAAGTGGTGTTTGTTGAAGTGTTTGTTGAAGAGGTGTTTGTCACTATTAATTGAAAGGTTAAATAGGAATTAGAATACTTACATGTACAAAATGTAATTAAAATGCAGTATCAGTGAAAGTGAATACTGACCAGGATCCTGGGTGACATTTATAGAAATTGGAATAATGTTCAAGCTTGAGTTGGTGCTGGTCGCATTAACAAGGGCGTCTTGTACTGTGGAGTTAGTTGGGATGGTGTCATTGGCAGTAAATTCAAGAGTGGAATTTGTCACAATTGAACCATTCCTAAAACACAACCATAGTTAAATACAGCATGAAATTCTGAATCTCAAAAGTAAAGATAAACAATTACTTAGAGCAAAGTTTTCATATATCATTTCTCACCTGAAACTATGAATTACCATCCGGAGGAAGTTACTGAAGAGTCTTCTGTAAATTGGTTCAATCTGAAAAATATAATTCAATAAAGAATTCAGTTTTCATAACCACTGACCTCATATACATTGGCTGTTTGTTTTGTCACAGGCCTAGATATAGTTAAAGTTAATGAGTAAATCATATACAGAGACTTATAAGTGTTGAAATGCAGATATTTGCCCCATTGCCTGGTGAATGTCATTAACTTCACAATATTAATTACTGAAATCGAAACATCAGACAAGAGATAAGAATCAGACATGAGCAGTATGTATACCCTCTTACAGAAAGACACAAATTGGACTGTTATTGGTTCTTTATGTTGTCTTATATGACAAAAGAACTATTTATGGGGCAAAATTAGTTTTGTTTAGAAGTTTGAAATTAATCCATTAGCAGCGATATCAATTAAACATACCTGATTACGGACTCTTTGAGCTTTTGCTGTAAATTCTGGAGAGCTGGTATTGGCCAATGCTGTGTCAAAAGTTTCACTGATGCTAAAGACCAAGTTGAATGCTGCAGCTGGTACAGAAGTGTTTGTGGAAGAGGTGTCTGTAGGCATGCTCGAGTTCGATGTCGTGTTTGTTGAGGTGTCTGTAGGCGTGCTCGAGTTCGAAGTCGTGTTTGTTGAGGTGTCTGTGGGCGTGCTCGAGTTCGAAGTCGTGTTTGTTGAGGTGTCTGTAGGCGTGCTCGAGTTCGATGTCGTGTTTGTTGAGGGGTCTGTAGGCGTGCTCGAGTTCGAAGTCGTGTTTGTTGAGGGGTCTGTAGGCGTGCTCGAGTTCGAAGTCGTGTTTGTTGAGGTGTCCGTGGGCGTGCTCGAGTTCGAAGTCGTGTTTGTTGAGGTGTCCGTGGGCGTGCTCGAGTTCGATGTCGTGTTTGTTGAGGGGTCTGTAGGCGTGCTCGAGTTCGAAGTCGTGTTTGTTGAGGGGTCTGTGGGCGTGCTCGAGTTCGAAGTCGTGTTTGTTGAGGTGTCCGTAGGCGTGCTCGAGTTCGATGTCGTGTTTGTTGAGGTGTCCGTAGGCGTGCTCGAGTTCGAAGTCGTGTTTGTTGAGGGGTCTGTAGGCGTGCTCGAGTTCGAAGTCGTGTTTGTTGAGGGGTCTGTAGGCGTGCTCGAGTTCGATGTCGTGTTTGTTGAGGTGTCTGTAGGCGTGCTCGAGTTCGAAGTCGTGTTTGTTGAGGGGTCTGTAGGCGTGCTGGAGTTCGAAGTCGTGTTTGTTGAGGGGTCTGTAGGCGTGCTCGAGTTCGATGTCGTGTTTGTTGAGGTGTCCGTGGGCGTGCTCGAGTTCGATGTCGTGTTTGTTGAGGGGTCTGTAGGCGTGCTCGAGTTCGAAGTCGTGTTTGTTGAGGGGTCTGTGGGCGTGCTCGAGTTCGAAGTCGTGTTTGTTGAGGTGTCCGTAGGCATGCTCGAGTTCGAAGTCGTGTTTGTTGAGGTGTCCGTAGGTGTGCTCGAGTTCGAAGTCGTGTTTGTTGAGGGGTCGGTAGGCGTGCTCGAGTTCGAAGTCGTGTTTGTTGAGCGGTCTGTAGGCGTGCTCGAGTTCGATGTCGTGTTTGTTGAGGTGTCTGTAGGCGTGCTCGAGTTCGAAGTCGTGTTTGTTGAGGGGTCTGTAGGCCTGCTGGAGTTCGAAGTCGTGTTTGTTGAGGTGTCTGTAGGCATGCTCGAGTTCGAAGTCGTGTTTGTTGAGGGGTCTGTAGGCGTGCTCGAGTTCGAAGTCGTGTTTGTTGAGGGGTCTGTAGGCGTGCTCGAGTTCGAAGTCGTGTTTGTTGAGGTGTCCGTAGGCGTGCTCGAGTTCGATGTCGTGTTTGTTGAGGTGTCCGTGGGCGTGCTCGAGTTCGAAGTCGTGTTTGTTGAGGGGTCTGTGGGCGTGCTCGAGTTCGAAGTCGTGTTTGTTGAAGTGGTGTTTGTTGAAGAGGTGTTTGTTGAAGTTGTGTTTGTTGAAGTGTTTGTTGAAGAGGTGTTTGTCACTATTAATTGAGAGGTTAAATAGGAATTAGAATACTTACATGTACAAAATGTTATTAAAGTGCAGTATCAGTGAAAGTGAATACTGACCAGGAACCTGGGTGACATTTATAGAAGTTGGAATAATGTTCAAGCTTGAGTTGGTGCTGGTCGCATTAACAAGGGTGTCTTGTACTGTGGAGTTAGTTGGGATGGTGCCATTGGCGGTAAATTCAAGAGTGGAATTTGTCACAATCGAACCATTCCTAAAACACAACCATAGTTAAATACAGCATGAAATTCTGAATAATGAAAAGTAAAGAAACAATTACTTAGAGCAATGTATTTATATATTATTTCTCACCCGAAAGCATTAATTACCATCCGGAGGAAGTTACTGAAGAGTCTTCTGTAAATTGGTTCAAGCTGAAAAATATAATTCATGAATCAGACATGAGCAGTATGTATACCCTCTTACCAGAAAGACACAAATGGGACTGTTATTGGTTCTTTATGTTGTCTTATATGACAAAAGAACTATTCATGGGGCAAAATTAGTTTTGATTAGAAGATTAAAATGGATTATAATTGGCAGTGATAACAATTAAACATACCTGATTACGGATACTTTCAGCTTTTGCTGTAAATTCTGGAGAGCTGGTATCGGCCAGTGCTGGATAAAAGGTTTCATTGATGCTAAAGACCAAGTTGAATGCTGCAGCTGGTACAGAAGTGTCTGTAGGCGTGCTCGATTCCGAAGTCGTGTTTGTTGATGTGTCCGTCGGCGTGCTCGAGTTCGAAGTCGTGTTTGTTGAGGTGTCTGTAGGTGTGCTCGAGTTCGAAGTCGTGTTTGTTGAGGTGTCTGTAGGTGTGCTCGAGTTCGAAGTCGTGTTTGTTGAGGGGTCTGTGGGCGTGCTCGAGTTCGAAGTGGTGTTTGTTGAAGTGGTGTTTGTTGGAGTTGTGTTTGTTGAAGTTGTGTTTGTTGAAGTGGAGTTTGTTGAAGTGGAGTTTGTTGAAGTGGTGTTTGTTGAGGTGTCCGTGGGCGTGCTCGAGTTCGAAGTGGTGTTTGTTGAAGTTGTGTTTGTTGAAGTGGAGTTTGTTGAAGTGGAGTTTGTTGAAGTGGTGTTTGTTGAGGGGTCTGTAGGTGTGCTCGAGTTCGAAGTCGTGTTTGTTGAGGGGTCTGTAGGCGTGCTCGAGTTCGAAGTGGTGTTTGTTGAGGTGTCTGTAGGCGTGCTCGAGTTCGAAGTCGTGTTTGTTGAGGTGCCTGTAGGCATGCTCGAGTTCGAAGTCGTGTTTGTTGAGGGGTCTGTAGGCGTGCTCGAGTTCGAAGTCGTGTTTGTTGAGGGGTCTGTAGGCATGCTCGAGTTCGAAGTCGTGTTTGTTGAGGGGTCTGTGGGCGTGCTCGAGTTCGATGTCGTGTTTGTTGAGGTGTCCGTGGGCGTGCTCGAGTTCGATGTCGTGTTTGTTGAGGTGTCCGTAGGCGTGTTCGAGTTCGATGTCGTGTTTGTTGAGGTGTCTGTAGGCGTGCTCGAGTTCGAAGTCGTGTTTGTTGAGGGGTCTGTAGGCGTGCTCGAGTTCGAAGTCGTGTTTGTTGAGGGGTCTGTAGGCGTGCTCGAGTTCGAAGTCGTGTTTGTTGAGGGGTCTGTAGGCGTGCTCGAGTTCGAAGTCGTGTTTGTTGAGGTGTCCGTAGGCGTGCTCGAGTTCGAAGTCGTGTTTGTTGAGGGGTCTGTGGGCGTGCTCGAGTTTGAAGTCGTGTTTGTTGAAGTGGTGTTTGTTGAAGTGGAGTTTGTTGAAGTGGAGTTTGTTGAAGTGGTGTTTGTTGAAGTGTTTGTTGAGGTGGTGTTTGTTGAAGTGGTGTTTGTTGAAGTGTTTGTTGAAGAGGTGTTTGTCACTATTAATTGAGAGGTTAAATAGGAATTAGAATACTTACATGTACAAAATGTTATTAAAGTGCAGTATCAGTGAAAGTGAATACTGACCAGGAACCTGGGTGACATTTATAGAAGTTGGAATAATGTTCAAGCTTGAGTTGGTGCTGGTCGCATTAACAAGGGTGTCTTGTACTGTGGAGTTAGTTGGGATGGTGCCATTGGCGGTAAATTCAAGAGTGGAATTTGTCACAATCGAACCATTCCTAAAACACAACCATAGTTAAATACAGCATGAAATTCTGAATAATGAAAAGTAAAGAAACAATTACTTAGAGCAATGTATTTATATATTATTTCTCACCCGAAAGCATTAATTACCATCCGGAGGAAGTTACTGAAGAGTCTTCTGTAAATTGGTTCAAGCTGAAAAATATAATTCATGAATCAGACATGACCAGTATGTATACCCTCTTACCAGAAAGACACAAATGGGACTGTTATTGGTTCTTTATGTTGTCTTATATGACAAAAGAACTATTCATGGGGCAAAATTAGTTTTGATTAGAAGATTAAAATGGATTATAATTGGCAGTGATAACAATTAAACATACCTGATTACGGATACTTTCAGCTTTTGCTGTAAATTCTGGAGAGCTGGTATTGGCCAGTGCTGAATAAAAGGTTTCATTGATGCTAAAGACCAAGTTGAATGCTGCAGCTGGTACAGAAGTGTCTGTAGGCGTGCTCGAGTCCGAAGTCGTGTTTGTTGAGGTGTCCGTCGGCGTGCTCGAGTTCGAAGTCGTGTTTGTTGAGGTGTCCGTAGGCGTGCTCGAGTTCAAAGTCGTGTTTGTTGAAGTGGTGTTTGTTGAGGTGTCCGTGGGCGTGCTCGAGTTCGAAGTGGTGTTTGTTGAAGTGGTGTTTGTTGAAGTTGTGTTTGTTGAAGTGTCTGTAGGCGTGCTCGAGTTCGAAGTCGTGTTTGTTGAGGTGCCTGTAGGCATGCTCGAGTTCGAAGTCGTGTTTGTTGAGGTGTCTGTAGGCGTGCTCGAGTTCGATGTCGTGTTTGTTGAGGGGTCTGTAGGCGTGCTCGAGTTCGAAGTCGTGTTTGTTGAGGGGTCTGTAGGCGTGCTCGAGTTCGAAGTCGTGTTTGTTGAGGGGTCTGTAGGCGTGCTCGAGTTCGAAGTCGTGTTTGTTGAGGTGTCTGTAGGCGTGCTCGAGTTCGAAGTCGTGTTTGTTGAGGGGTCTGTAGGCGTGCTCGAGTTCGAAGTCGTGTTTGTTGAGGGGTCTGTAGGCGTGCTCGAGTTCGATGTCGTGTTTGTTGAGGTGTCTGTAGGCGTGCTCGAGTTCGATGTCGTGTTTGTTGAGGTGTCCGTAGGCGTGCTCGAGTTCGAAGTCGTGTTTGTTGAGGGGTCTGTAGGCGTGCTCGAGTTCGAAGTCGTGTTTGTTGAGGGGTCTGTAGGCGTGCTCGAGTTCGAAGTCGTGTTTGTTGAGGGGTCTGTAGGCGTGCTCGAGTTCGAAGTCGTGTTTGTTGAAGTGGTGTTTGTTGAAGTGGAGTTTGTTGAAGTGGAGTTTGTTGAAGTGGAGTTTGTTGAAGAGGTGTTTGTTGAAGTGGTGTTTGTTGAAGTGTTTGTTGAAGAGGTGTTTGTCACTATTAATTGAGAGGTTAAATAGGAATTAGAATACTTACATGTACAAAATGTTATTAAAGTGCAGTATCAGTGAAAGTGAATACTGACCAGGAACCTGGGTGACTTTTATAGAAGTTGGAATAATGTTCAAGCTTGAGGTGGTGCTGGTCGCATTAACAAGGGTGTCTTGTACTGTGGAGTTAGTTGGGATGGTGCCATTGGCATTAAATTCAAGAGTGGAATTTGTCACAATCGAACCATTCCTAAAACACAACCATAGTTAAATACAGGATGAAATTCTGAATAATGAAAAGTAAAGAAACAATTACTTAGAGCAATGTATTTATATATTATCTCTCACCCGAAAGCATTAATTACCATCCGGAGGAAGTTACTGAAGAGTCTTCTGTAAATTGGTTCAAGCTGAAAAATATAATTCATGAATCAGACATGACCAGTATGTATACCCTCTTACCAGAAAGACACAAATGGGACTGTTATTGGTTCTTTATGTTGTCTTATATGACAAAAGAACTATTCATGGGGCAAAATTAGTTTTGATTAGAAGATTAAAATGGATTATAATTGGCAGTGATAACAATTAAACATACCTGATTACGGATACTTTCAGCTTTTGCTGTAAATTCTGGAGAGCTGGTATCGGCCAGTGCTGGATCAAAGGTTTCACTGATGCTAAAGACCAAGTTGAATGCTGCAGCTGGTACAGAAGTGTCTGTAGGCATGCTCGAGTTCGAAGTCGTGTTTGTTGAGGTGTCTGTGGGCGTGCTCGAGTTCGAAGTCGTGTTTGTTGAGGGGTCTGTAGGCGTGCTCGAGTTCGAAGTCGTGTTTGTTGAGGGGTCTGTAGGCGTGCTCGAGTTCGAAGTCGTGTTTGTTGAGGGGTCCGTGGGCGTGCTCGAGTTCGAAGTCGTGTTTGTTGAGGGGTCTGTAGGCGTGCTCGAGTTCGAAGTCGTGTTTGTTGAGGGGTCTGTGGGCGTGCTCGAGTTCGAAGTCGTATTTGTTGAGGTGTCCGTGGGCGTGCTCGAGTTCGAAGTCGTGTTTGTTGGCGTGTTTTTAGGCGTGCTCGGACTTGAAGAGGGTTTTTTTGAAGCCGTGTTTGCTGAAGGGGTGTTTGTCACTATTAATTGAGAGGTTAAATAGGAATTAGAATACTTGTACAAAATGTTATTAAAATGCAGTATCAGTAAAAGTGAATACTCACCAACAGTCTGGGTGGCCTTTTAGAAGTATTTAAAAAACTTTTAACTGGTAGTTTACTTTAAAAAACTATTTAACTTTGTCTTCAGTAAATAAACTTTTTTCTTTTGAATAATGCAGAAAATGTTTGTAAAATAATCCGTGGAATTTGTAGAAATAAACAACAACATTTAAACGACAGATAAAAACAGATGATGATATTTATGATAATTAATTACAGCCACGTAAGAGAGGGAGCGCTCCTTACAGGAGTTTCAGTTTAGCACTTGAGTGAATATTCTCGGAAGTCTAACCAATTTATTTAATTCTAATAAACTGGTGTGACTTGTCCTGCAACATTCTGCGTGATAGACTTCCTGACCCTGTATTAAACACTGTAGTGATTGACATGCAGTGTGTTGTATACAAATAATATAATATATTAACATGAAGGGGGGGAAATCTGATTTCTGTGCAGGTCCAATAAGATAAACACATTTCTAGAGCTGTGTGTGTCGCACTTCTGTAATTCACACATAGTCTTGATAAATAATACAGCTTTAACTGAGTGAGTTATATTTGAGCAGGTTGATGTCAGTGACGAGAGAAACCGAGATGGAATTCAGACACTCAGGGAAAGAATAGGAAAAAGACAACACTTACCAATCAGACACAAGATAGCCAGAATAACCCTCCAGTCCATTGTGGTGTTTATAACCTAAAAATAAATAAATATGTATACATGTTTTATTTAGAAGAGATATAGTAAATGTTAAGCAAAGTAAACAAAGTTTCCATAAAAGACTTTCATCAGGTGTGTAAGTAAAGTGCTTCTGTTCCTGTAGGAGGTGAAACCAGTTGATATCCCAGTTCCAGTCTACAATCTGTTCAACATTTTTTATGCCGCATGGAGCCTATCCTGGGGAACTTGGGACTCAAGGCAGGGGACACCTTGATTGGGGTGCCAATCCATTGCAGGGCACAGTAAGGGCATTACGAACAATTTGTAAATGCCAGTCAGCCTACAGCTAGGCCTGTCACTACTGTCGGATTCTCCCAGAAATATTTGTGATAAAAGATATTTTTGTCATTTTAAGACCATTTTATGTCAGTGGTATAATGATAATATAACAATAATATAGTTTTTGTATTCTAACAAAAATATCCTTTAAATTGTCAATATTTCGTAGTGTCATATTCATTCATTTTAGTCACTTTTACTCTGACTATAATGGCATAGAATATTAGTCAACAGCATTTTAGTTGATGAGAAAATAAGAAAATGTATCAACAAAACCATGTGTAAATTGTCCTTGTGAAAACCTGATCTCCTGAAATCATAGCATGACAATGAGTTCACTACTGTAATACAATGTAGTGAATTCTTTATGCTTTAGTTATTTATTATTCGTGTTTTAGTTTGTTTTTACGGAAAGAGGAGTATTCACAACGTGACTATTCTACCGAGCGTCTTACTTAAGTTCAAGTTCACTTGTGTATTTTCTTGTGTAAAGGTCTGATTAATCTCATGTGTGTATAGGATGCATTTGGGTAAGTTAATTAACCTGCTAGTAAATAATTTTGTTTACTGCTGTTCATTCAGTGTTCAGCTTCAGCTCACGCCGCTTAAGCGGCTCATTCCCCCACATTACTGACTACGACAGGATAATTTGCAACACTAGAACTATTCCTTCTAGATTTTTCTTCTCCAAAAAACATTGTTAGTGCATCGTTAATATCTTCCGTGTCGTCTTTTCAACAGTATGCTTTAGCTAAAATACATCCTGATGCTTGCTACACATCTTAAATTTGAATGCACACAGTTTTTCCATTCGAATGTGCATTTTTATCTTAGATTCAATGAATATTTAAAGTTTGAATTTTAACTTAACAGCCCTAGCGGAGAGAGAGGACGGAAGCAGCATGAATGGCTAAAATGTTGGTGTGTTCGGAATCTCCCCCTCGCGCAGTTCATCGTTCTGCCACCGGACAAGTTGTTATCCGCCAACTTTTGAGCTAGTTTTTTTTTTTTTTGTCTGTTTTGGATGTTCCCTTCTTTTGCCATTTGCTGATCACCTGACCTGTGCCTTTGTCCTGTTTACTTGTTTTGGTTCACGATTAACCTAACCTCTCAAAGAAAATGCTTATGCTGCATTTGCAACTGTCTCTACTCACTACTAATTTTAATTCTTATGTAATCAAACACGCATGTAAACACAGTGGTCATTATTGAGGTCATGTCTATATATCGTACAATAAGTCGATAGCATAAATATGACCTAAAACATCATCAGATTTTTACAAAAGTCCTAAAAGTAGATAAAGAGAACCCAATTAAACAAATAAGACAAAAATTTTATACTTGTTCATTTATTTATTGAGGGAAATGATCCAGTATTACATATCTGTGAGGGGTAAAAGTATGTGCACCTTTTCTTTCAGTATCTGGCGTGAGCTCCTTGTGCAGTAAAAACTGCAGATAAACGTTTGGGGTAATTTGATCAGTCCTGCACATCGGCTCAGAGGAGTTTTATCCCGTTCTTCAGTACAGAACAGCTTCAACTCTGGGATGTTGGTGGATTTCTTCACATGAACTGCTCGCTTCAGGTTCTTCCACAACATTTCTACTGTATTAAGGTCAGGACTTCGACTCGGCCGTTCCAAAACATTAACTTTACTCTTCTTTAAGCGTTCTTTAGTAGAAAAGCTTGTGCTTAGGCTCATCGTCTTGCTGCATGACTCACTTTCTCTTCAGGTTCAGTTCATGGACAGATGTCGTGATATTTTCCTTTAGAATTCGCTCTTATTATTCATACTTATACTATACAATTCAATTATACAGAATTATTACTGTTCCATCAGTGATGGCGAGTCGTCCTGGTCCAGATGCAGAAAAACAGTCCCAAACCATGACACTACCACCACCATGTTTCACAGATGGGATAAGGTTCTTATGCTGGAATGCAGTGTTTTCATTTCTCCAAACATAACCAAGAAGTTCTATTTTGTTCTCATCCTTCCACAAAACATTTTTCCATTAGTCTTCTGACTCGTCCACGTGATCTTTAACAAACTGCAGAAGGGCAGCAATGTTCTTTTTGGAGAGCAGTGTGGTTCTCCTTGCAGCTCTGCCATGCACACCACTGTTGTTCAGTGTTCTCCTGATGGTGGACTCATGAACATTAACATTAGCCAATGTGAGAGAGGACTTTAGCTGGTTAGAAGTTATTCTGGGTTCCTCTGTGACCATGTGGACTATTACACATCTTGCTCTTGGACTGATCTTTGTTGGTCTCCACTCCTGCAGAGGGGAACGATGGTGTTGAATTTCCTCCATTTGTACACAATCTGTCTGACTGTGGATCGGTGGAGCCCAAACTCTTTACAGATGGTTTTATGACCTTTTCCAGACTGATGAGCTTCAGCAACTCTTTTTCTGAAGTCCTCAGAAATCTTCCTTGTTTGTGCCATGGTATACTTTCACAAACACGTGTCGTGAAGATCAGACTCTAATAAATGTCTGTTCTTCAATTAATGCTCACTCACTCGCACCTGATCATCATCCCACTGATTGAAAACACCTGACTCTAATTTCACCTTCAAATTAACTGCTAATCCTAGAGGGTCACATACTTTTGCCACTCACAGATATGTAATATCAGATCATTTTTCTCAATTAATAAATGACCAAATATGATATTTTTGTCTTATTTGTTTAATTTTGTTCTCTTTGTCTACGTTGAGGACTTGTGTGAAAATCTGATGATGTTTTAGATTATATTTATGCAGAAATAGAGAAAATTCTAAAGGATTCCCAAACTTTCAAGCACCACTGTACATAATGTAACTAAAGAGAAAAAGTAATTACTCACCTGTGTCTACAGGTAGCAGATGTGGAGTGTTCTCAGCCCAGTGGCAGTGTCAACATGTGAAATGCAGAGCAGGTAAGCAGGCTATTTAACCAGAGGCAGTAGCAATGCATGTACCATAATTATCCCAGACTCATGACGTTAAAAGAGCCTAGGAGCCAATCACAGCTTGGCTTCCCATGTATGCTAACAACTTGAAAAACAACATAACTAACAAATAATGTTTCTTGACGTGACTAACTTCTGCAATTCTCCAGCTGTGATTCTTGGAGATTTTTTTGGACACTCGAACCGTCCTCTTCACAGTGTGTTGAGACGATATAGACACACGTCCAATTCCAGGTCGATTCATAACATCTCCAGTTGACTGGAACTTCTTTATTATTGCCCTGATGGTGGAAATGGGCATTTTCAATGCTTGTGCTATTTTCTTATAGACACTTCCCATTGTGTGAAGCTCAACAACCTTTTTCTGCACATCACAGCTATATTCCTCGTTCTTACCCATTGTTATGAATTACTGAGGGAATTTGGTCAATGTGTTACCTCATATTTACACCCCTGTGAAACAGGAAGTCATGGTTGAACAATTTCTTGTTCCTAGTCACCCAGGTCTACTAAAACAAAGTAAAATATCAATGGGAATACACTTCAATATATTTTTCTCAAATGAATTCATAGGGGTGCCAAAATTGTTGCAAACCTATATTTAACAGTTTTTTTGTATAAACCTGTGTTGTGTTTGGATTTCTTAGAGATCCATGAGAACAGAGTATTTTAGTGAATTATTTTAACTAAAGATCAAAAGGTTAAACAACAAAAACATTTTGCTCCCCCCTCTTTTATGTAATTCAGTTTAAAAATATATTTGCTTATTAAATAGTGGCATAATTATAGACATCCAAACCTGTTTTTTCAGAATTCTCACATTCTCAAATATTCCACACCCAGTTATTATCTGTAAGCTCTTTAAGCTCTGAATCAGGGAGGTTGGGTTAAGTTAATTTAACAATTGATGTTAAGTCCTTACATTAGCATTTCTGTCAGTTATACATATACAATATACAATAGACAGTATATACATATACAGTATATAAAAAGATTCTGGTAGATAGATTAGTGTCTCTAAATTGCCCCTGTGAGTCAGTGTGTGTGTGGTGCCCTGCACACATTTTGTTATCCATCCATCTATCTTCTATACCACTTTATCCTCTTCAGGGTTCACGGGGAACCTGGAGTCTATCCCAGGGAGCATCGGGCACAAGGCAGGGTACACCCTGGACAGGGTGCCAATCCATCACAGGGCACAATCACATGCACACTCACACACCCATTCATACACTATGGACACTTTAGACACGCAAGTCAGCCTACCATGCATGTCTTTGTACTGTGGGAGGAAACCCCCACGGCACGGAGAGAACACACACAGGGCCACAGTGTCGAACCCCCAATACTGGAGGTGTGAGGCAAACGTGCTAATAATGATACTAATAATAATAATAATAATAATAATAATAATAATAATTAGCAATAAAAAGTAATATCTTTTTCACTACTTTTCACATGAAGACATCAGAGAACTGAATTTCCCCATACCAAAACTCACGTGTCACAACCAGAACAGAAAGTTTCAAGTGAGTTTTTAATGATCTTTTATTTTCCTTAAGTGTTGTATGTGTCACTCCTATTACAAATAAACAACCACAATCTCTTGCGGAGAATTTATTTGTTTCAAAGTTAAGCCTGCAAAAATACACCTCTGCTTATAAACAACGAGATCATATTCTAACCCTAACACATCAACATTTTTTTCAGTAAATATATTTCCAATGAGGTTATTCACATGAAATTCATATTGTTGCGAAACATATTGATGGAATCGGATACAGATGTATTTCATAACTTCTGAATCCTCCAGTAAGCACCACTGGGGCCATTATCTGCAAATGGAAGCAACATCACTCCGTCATCAACCGGCCACGCAGAGGAGCTCCTCAGATTTCTGACCAGGGAGTCAGAAGAGGCTACCAAGAGACAAGGACCACTCAGAAAGAGCTCCAGAAACACTTGGCGGCTGCAGGTACCATCGTCATGGAGTAAACCATAGGCAATGCACTGCACTGCTCACGCTCACCCCGCAAGACTCCATTACTAAAGAAAAGGCATGTCGAAGCTCATTTAAAGTTTGCTACAACTCATTTGGACAAACTTATGAAATACTGGGAAAGTGTAGTCTGGTCAGACAAGAGCAAAATTTTACTCTTTGGCTGGGATACTACGCACCATGTTTGTAAAAGAAGTGGCGCTGCACGTCACCCTAAAAACACTACACCAACAGTGAAGTTCTGGAGGTGGAAACATCATTGTGTGGGGCTGTTTTTCATCACAGGGGACTGGCAGAATCCATATAATTGGAGCCCTTTACCGGGAGATTCTTGAAAATAATCTGCTGCCATCCACCAGGATGATGAAGATGAGATGTGGGTGGACCTTCCAGCAGGATAACGATCCAAAACATACAGTAAAGGAAACTCTCAATTGGTTTCAGAGAAAAAAAAACAAGGTTAGAATGGCCCAGTCAATCACCTCACTCGAATCCAATTGAACAAGATTTAAAGACAATAGAAGAATGGGCCAAAATCACACCTGAATACTGTCATGAAATAACAAGGAAACAGGCCAGACCTGGCCATGAATTGGTCAATTACTTTTGAGCCTGTGAAAATGGAGGGAAAGTCATTCGCTTTATTCCATTTTAAAACTTGTTTATCATAGAAATATGGTGTCAAAGGCGTTAGATTCCATCACGAATTCCAACAGGTTTCGAAATTAGAAATTGGAAAATGAATTGGAAAAAGTAGAATTTGAGATGTTAAAATTTGCCCAATGGGGCTAGCTGTACCAAAGGGCAAACCAATAAGTGAGGAAAGCAGGTGCTTCTAGCCCCAGGGAATCAAGGGGCCCCATGAAATACCTATAAGGCTATATAAGTCATATATAATGTGTTAATTTTATTTCATAATTTGTGTGGGCAGGATATCACCATTAAAATATTAATGTAGGGCCCACCCATTCATGAATTAGAGTGGACTATTAGTCCCATTATTTCCATTAGTCCTGCACATGCACGAGCAGCTTGACACTGGCCAGAGTCAGTGCAGAATCAGTAGCATGAGCATGAGTTGTGGTGGCTTGTCGGTTAAGGCTCTGGGTTACTAATCAGAAGGTCGGGGGTTCAAGCTCCAGCAAGCTCAAGCTCCAGTTGGCCAATGTTGGGCCCTTTAGCAAGGCCCTTAACCCTCTCTGCTCCAGGGGCACTGTATCATGGCTGACCCTGCACTCTGACCCCAGCTTCCTGACATACTGGAAGAAATATGCAAGGAAAAGAATTTCACTGTGCATATGTATATGTGATAAATAAAGACTCATTATTATGAGTAGCACATTAGCAGCAGAGCAAGGTCGAAGTTAAAGTTGCAAGGAAATAAAGTATAATGAATCACAGCTACCAATGGAGGTAGCTGAAAAAAGGAGCAATGGAGCAGATAAAAGAAAAGACATAAAAGAACGCAGGCAAACTCCCCAAAACCTCCTCTTGTTTCACAAAAACTCCACCACTGTCTGCCAGCCCAGTCAGCGCTGTTCCCACAGCAGATGCAGCAGCAGCCCTTCTCCTGCCAGACTGCCATGTGCAGTGAGTGTAGCCCATGGACACAAACAGCACACAGGCGGTGTTCTGGGCAAATAAGGGTTATAAAAGTAAAAGAGAACATAGTTGGTGTGTTGGGACCCCATACCTGGAATTGCTTAGGGTCCCCAAATCACTAAGTCTGCCCCTGGCTGTACCACAGCATGGATCGTCAAGATGGCAGCTGCTCTCTCTCTTACATAGAACCTGTCTCCTTAATTACCACACCCTAAAATGTTTTTAAGAACTTTAATAGGATGTGGTTGCGCAGTGATTTAACATGTTGTGGTAATTCCAGGACTGTCAGAATATGATGGCTGTACCCAGTCATTTAAAATGTTTTAGTGATTCACAAATGCTGTCTAAATGGGAAGTACATCTGACGTCTTGAGAAGCAGGTTGCATTCTTTTATAATTATGAAGAATAGTGTACTGTATTTATGAGCTTGTCAGGAAGATGTGACAGTATAATTATACTTCCTTTATATTTTACAGTACACATGCACTCATGCATTTTTTTCCTCTGAGCAAGTATGTGAGTTTGCACAATAAATGAGTCATTACCAAAATGCATGAGTACAACATATACACCGTATCAACTGGTACATTTCTTTCAAACCTCATAAGTTCACATTGCTTAAAACATGTAAAACGATTCGTCTGGCTGTTTATCATGCACTGTCCGCATGATGAGTGAGTGGTAGATGCATGAGCACACAGACATCAAGCCATATATTTCATTTTTACCTAAAGAATGTTTCAAGTTTAATTATCATGTGCATAAAGAGTGCTGTACACATTCAATTAAATTTTATTTGTATAGCACTTTTAACACTGGACATTGTCTCAAAGCAGCTTTACAGAAACATATAAACACATGATACAGATTTTAAGTGTGTGAATTTATCCCTATTGAGCGAGCAGGTGGTGACGGTGTTGAGGTAAAACTCCATAAGATGATATGAGGAAGAAACCTTAAGAGGAACCAGAATCAGAAGGGAACCCATCCTCATCTGGGTAACAACAGATAGTGTGAAAGTAAAAGAAATTTCATTAAGGTTTTTATATGAAGTCTTTGTTGAACTAGTCCACTGTTTGCTAAAGGAGACTGAATGCAAAATTGTATATGGTAATTGCACTAAGGCCATCGCAGCAACCGTAGTCCCAGCAACCACAGTGAGAAAGTCCATGTGGAATTGAGGTCCAAAACCATTTCCACGGTACTTCAAGCATCTCCAGGCTGCACTGCTCGGGGTCGTCCTCAGTGGCATGCTGTAGCCTCCAGTAAATATGAGCTCCATCCAGAGGTAAGGCATCAGGATGGATCAGGCAGATCTGGACAGCAGAAAAAATCAGGATCACTGGCATCTCCATAATATCATGTGTGGCTCGACAGAAGGATTAGAGGGAGGTAAAGAGAGGAGAGATTGTTAGGTATGCTTACTATCCTGTAATGGATAAGACTGTGTACTTTGCATAAAAGAAAGTCTATACATAGTAAGCTTGAGTAAACAAATATGTTTGCAGCCTGGACTTAAACACTGAGACTGTGTCTGTGACCCGAACACTAATTGGAAGGCTGTTCCATAGCTGTAGTGAGTTGTAAGAGAAAATTCTTCCCCCTGCTGTAGCCTTCACTATTTGAGGTACCAAAAAAGAAAGGCTACACATTGTGACTGAAGTAGGCATGGTGGATCATAAAAGACCAAAAATTTGCTCAGGTACTGTGGTACGAGACCATTCAGTGCTTTGTAGGTCAATCAATGTGAAATTTAGTGGGAGCCAATGCAGTGTGGATAAGATCGGGGTGATGTAGTCATATCTTCTGGTTCTAGTTAGGACTCTTGCAGCCGTATTCTGGACTAACTGGAGTTTGTTTATGCTCCTACTGGAACATCCAGACAGTAAGACATTACAATAATCCAACCTAGAGCTGATATCTTTATACAATTAAATTAAATTCCTATGCTACAGCTGTACACTCCTACAAAATTTATAAATGAACTATAAACTACTACAAAATATAGCGATCTGTAAAAATTGTAGACAGACGAAAGACCTGTGAAGGTTGTTGGTGATGTTGGTTTTTCTTCACAGCTCTCACAATGTTTCTGTCATCAACTGCTGCTGTTTTCCTTGGCCGACCCTTTCCATGTCTGATTGTTAGTACACCAGTGATCGCTTTCTTTTTCAGGACATTCCAAATTGTTGTATTGGCTATACGCAATGCTTGTTCAATGGCTTTGATAGACTTTACCTCTTTTCTCAACTTTAAAATGGGTTGCTTTTCTCCCATAGACAGCTCTCTGGTCTCCATGTTGGTTTATTCTTTTTAACAACAAATGCAGTCTTCACAAGTGAAACCCAGGGCTCAAACCAAGTGTAGACATTTAAAGCTATTAATTATTTCAACAATCGATTTAGCAGAGCACACCTATCAGTGGATAGTGAGAAACGTCGGGGTTACGCATTTAACCCTGTTCCCTGAGAAGGGAATGAGATGTTGCATTTAGCATAACAGTATGGGAAGCGCCCTTGAGTGCGTGACCGATATCTGAAGCTTGTGTAAAATCATGCCTACTTATAGGCCTGCCATGATCAGGTGACATGGCAATTAAGCACGTCGCATGATATATATATATATATATATATATATATATATATATATATATATATATATATGTATATATGTATGTATATGGCGTATATGGCACCTGTGAACCACGCCGCCAGCCTTATTATCTGAAGCAAAGGTGCAATTCACAGGCCTGCCCTGGTATGACAAAGCTATGCAATGTCTCATTTCCTTCTCAGGGAACAGGGTAACCCCGACGTTCCCTTTCAAAGGGAACTTCGACGTTGCATTTAGGATAACAGTAAGGGAACGGGAATACCCACTCCGTCATACCGAGGGTACGGCTTGTTCAACAAGACCCAAGCCCGAGGGTCACTGCAAGTCACTCGAGTCCGGGGTGGAATGAATATCCAGGCTGTAATAATGAATGAATGTGTGTGGAGTAGACCACAGTGCAGCCGCACACACACATCCTGCAAGGATACCCCTTTGGAAAAAGCCTTCGAGGAGGCGACCGCCCTAGTGGAATGAGCTCTTATGCCCAGAGGCGTGGCAAGACAGGGCACCTCGTAAGCCATAGAGATTACTTCCACTATCCAATTAGAGATGCGCTGCTTTGACACAGCATCACCTTTACTGTCGCCGTCAAAGCAGACCAACAGCTGCTTCGACTTACGCCACTGACCGGAGCGGTGGACATAAGTACAGAGAGCCCTTACTGGACACAGCAGATGCATCCTTTCTTGCTCCGTTGTGAGGAACGGAGGAGGGCAGAAAGCCTGCAACACCAAAGTGTTGGGCAGCAGATGTAGGCAGCAGATGTAGGCACCTTAGGAATATAATCCGGCATAGGATACAGGAAGGCCTTGGCAAATCCAGGGGAAAAGTCAAGGCAGGAAGGGGCAACAGAGTGCTGTAGATCTCCTACTCGCTTGAGAGATGTCAGGACCAGCAGAACAGCTACCTTTAGAGTCAGAAGCTTCTCAGAGGCTGACACTAAGGGCTCAAATGGGGCACCTGACAGACCTTCTAGGACCACAGAAAGGTCCCAGGAAGGTATGTGCGGCCTGCAGATGTGCGTCAGCCACCTGATGCCACGCATAAACATTGAAGTTAGAGGATGTTGCCCCACAGAGGCTCCATCAATAGGGGCGTGGCTTGCCGAAATGGCAGTCACATAAACCCTGATTGTAGAAGGAGCCCACCCACTGAGAAACGTCCTTGTAAGAACTCCAGTACTGTAGCTATTGCACGGTTCACTGGGTCTAGTTGGCGTTCCTCACACCACAAGACAAAAAACCCCCACTTGAGTGCATACAATTTCCTCATGGATGGTGCTCTAGGGTTCAACATGGTCTCTACAACCTCAGTTGTGAGACCAGAATCTATAAGCTGGTGCCCCTCAGGGGCCAGACTCACATTTTCCATAGTTCCGGCCGAGGGTGATAAATCAGCCATCCGGCTTGAGACAGTAGATCCCTGTGAATGGGAATCTCCCAAAGAGTGCCATCTAGCAGGGATATTATTTCTGAGAACCATATTTGAGCTGGCCAATAAGGTGCTTCTAGCAGCAGACGTAGACTGTCTTGGCGAGCTCTCAGTAGAACTTGTGGGAGCAGAGCGATCAAGGGAAAAGTGTACAGATGTGACCTCGGCCACACGTGCACCATGGTGTCCAGCCCTAATTGTGAGGGAGGAGTGAGGGCGAACCACAGTAAGCAGTGTGTTGTCTTCTCGGAGACGAACACATGCAGTCGCGCTTGGCCAAACCTCCGCCATATGGACTCCACCACTTGTGGATGGAGCCACCAATCCCTGGGCCTCAGCTCCTGACACAACAGGATGCCTGCCCCCACATTTCAGTTGCCCAGAATGTACATTGCACTCACTGCCAAAACTTTCCCTCTGCCCAGAGAAGAATAAGTTGCGCCTGCCTGAACATGGGGCACGGAAATAATCTTCCCTGGAGGTCAATAAATGATCCCACTGCTGTGTTGTCTGTAAATACATGGTGACCTCTAAATTGACATTGGCTGCTGATGCTATAAGCTCCAATAGTCTCCCATAGAGACTGGAGGGGATGTCAGCTTTATCTTGCTCAATGTTGATAGGATTGACCCTACGCATATTGGGGATAGAAATGCCCTCATCATAGTAGAAGCCTTATAACCCCTAGAAAAGTTGTCCATTGCACTGGAAAAGAAAGCATACTTTTCTGAGGTTCAACCTGAGCCCCAAGCTCTGCATGTGGGCGAGAACACCATCTCAATGTTGAACCACCGGATCCCTGGATCATGCTAGAATTAACCAGTTGTCCAGGTAGTTTAATACATGGATGCCCTGGAGTTACAATGGAGCCAGAATGACATTCATGCACATTGTGAAGGTGTGGGGGGATAAAGCTAGCCCGAAGTGAACAACCCGATCTTGGTTATGTGGAAATATGCACCTTTTAGATATATCATCACAAACCAGTCCTCAAATTGAATCTGGAGAATAATAAGTTTGGGCATCAGCATCTTGAACCTGTATGTCTGAAGAGTATACTTCAGATGATGGAAATCTAAAATTGCCCAAATACTTCTCTATTTTTTGCAAACCAGGAAATAACGGCTATAAAAACCTCCCTCCCTCAGGGAACGGGGTACATGTTCTATGGCCCCTTTGTCCAAGAGGGATCTCACTTACTGCACTAACGTCAGTCTCTGGTCTGTGCTGACTACTGTGGTGAGCACACCTCTGAACCTCTAACCCTTTTTTTACGGTAGGCAGAACCCATGGAGACACATTTGGCAGTAGTTTCCACGCTGACAGATGGTCTTTTAGTGACGTTAATTATTCCACATTGTATTGGAGGGAAAGCATCAGATTCTCGTTGCCCTGACAGCTCGCTGACCAGAGAACACTGAAAACTTGTGACAGCCGTGGCTAGGGGAGGCCCTACAGTAGCACTGGGGGCTAACTGCCCTAACAACCTTATGTCCCCTAATATGCCCCTCCACGACCCCTCAGGACCGCGCTTCTTTGTCTGCTTGGCCTTTATGACCATTCTCAGATCAGGCCTAATAGCATGCCATGACTGTGGCCGCCCGGTTCCCCTGGCTGTCTCTTTTTTGTCATGCACTTCTGGAAGAAATGGGAGTTTTCTGCAATGTGAGAGATTTACTTTCACTGGGGAGAAAAGAGCTCATCCAGCTCATCCAGTAATCACTTCAAGCAGCTCTTTATATGCTGCCCTCAATTTTTAGCACACCCTTCTGGCTCCTTGAAGTCAGAGAGGAATTCTTACTATTATTTTTGGGTGTTTTCTTTTTTTTTTTTTTTGCTTTCCATAGTGGAAGGAGGAGTCATGACACAAGCTCCAAATCCAGCGGAGAGTCAGACCCTGAAGACAAAGCAAGAGATTGAGCAGCGCTCGTCTCCAGCTCCTCTTCCAGATCCATAGGAGATCCCCCAGACCTGAGACGGCTAGCTCAGATCCACGAGACTCTGAACCCCAACTCGCTTTGGCTTCTGAGAAGAGAGCGAGTCACGAGTGAAGCTGTCTAATGTAGGCGTTACAATGCACGGTCAGACCTCTCGAGAGTTGCCCTCGCATGCTCTACCCTAGACACTTCCCAGCACTACTCCCCATGATGAAACGGGAGCAAGGCGTAAGATACTTCCTGAATTCTCTCACTCATATTTTTCTCTCTCGCTCATTCCTTTTTGTTTTCTACTCTTTTTTTTAAAGGGATAGAAAAGTCCAGAGATTTAGAGAAAAGAAAGAAAGGAAATGAAGCGTCTTTTTGTTTCTTTACACAAACAATTGACATGCAGTCTTGCTGAAGATAATAAGGATGACGGCGCGGTTCACAGATGCCATATATATATCACGCAATGCGCTTAATTGCCACGTCACTTGATCAGAGCAGGCCTATAAATAGGCACGATTTTACACAAGCTTCAGATGCCGGTTGCGCGCAAGGGCACTCCCATAGTGTTATGCTAAACGCAATCTGGAGTTCTCTTTGAAAGGGAACGAGCACTTTATCTCCCCATGCAAATTCCCATAGACAAGTACCCCTGTTATATAGCTGGGATTGACATTCTTGCGCCTGTAGTAAATTGTCCTGTGTTAATTGTCCCAATGTGTGGTGTTTTGCTCTCAGGTGAAGAACATACTGGATTTAATTTTTGCTCTTAGAAGGTCCCGTCTCCCAGTTTTCCCTAATGACATCTAAGACTTCCGAGGCTTGAGCCCATACAGCAACTCAAATGGGGAAAACCCGTGGAGGCTTGTGGAACCTTTTTGGTCAGAAAGGGCTTCAGTCTAGCCATCCTACCCCATAATCCAGTCTGTGAAGAATATGAGAGATTGTTGTCACATGCAGAGAGTAATCAGTACTTGTCAGATGTTCCTGCAGCTGCTAAATGTTGCTGTAGGTCTCTCTTGGCAGCCTCTCTGGTATGATTTTGCCTTGTTGTTTTGTAAATTTAGGAGGGACATCCTGTATTTGGTAATATCGCTATGGTGCTCCATTTTCTCCACTTGTTGATGATGGCCTTTACAGTGTTCCATAGTACATTTAATGTTTTGGAAATTCTTTTATACCCCACTCCTGATCTAGAGCTTTCAACGTGTAAGATACCATGCATGCTTTGCTGACTATGGCAAAGAAAATGTGAAGAAAATCCTACAGAAACAGCTGGTCTTTATTTGTAGAATAATTTCATTGATGACAGCCGTATGATGATTACTTTTGAACATGAGATTGAATATGATTGGTTCATTCCAAACACAGCCACATCATAAAAAAGGTTTTTGTAACTTTTTACATGTTTTTAAATGTTTCTGAGTGTGATATCACAACAAACCAGTGACGACATTTCCAATACTGCACTGTGGCCTACATACATGGCCGCCATGGACTGCAATTCACAGAACACTGACAAAGAGACTTTATAAACACTATGACTTTGCAAAGTATTATGCTATTTCCAAGCCTTATCTCGTGGTTGCTTTTCTGGTTATGTACTTTGTTTACCCTGTTGACCTCAATTCTCTGTTCTGCTTAGTTTTGCCTGTTTCACTGATCGTTTGACCCTAGCCTGCCTTGGGCTTTGTTTTATGCCTGATCCTTTGTACTTCATATTGTTTTATTAAACTACCATACCTGCACTTGCTTCCATCTCAGCCTCCATTACGTGACACTGACTATGTCAGAGATTTCCCATCGCGCTCAGCAGCCCGTATTGCGACAGTGCGCTTCTGGGCTGTCAAACTCTTGTTTACTTTGTACACATGTGTTTTGTTATCGTTTATATGGTTTATTTTATATGGTTTATTGTTATGGCACTCACCCAATCCCATATATGGCTAATCCAGCCTTGAGTGTGGTGTCCTTACAGTGGAGTGTTTCCAGTTTTCAATCAGGTTGCACCATTATGGGTTGTCTGGGTGTGGAAGTGATGAACCATCAGAATTGAGAAAAGTTGAGAAATTCTGGTCTCCTTTTCTGTTAATACAACAGGTTGTTTAATGATGCACGGCATACTACGCATACTAAACCCCACCTAGCCTAGTACTGAGTTCATATTATATTGACAAAACAAATATTATAATTATGCCAAAATTACCCTGATTCACTGGTCAGGAATTTCAAGGTATAGCATACCAGAAAGACTCCACTCCAACAACAAGGACATGGTAGAGTTTAGTGGTTTCTTTTTAGAAAGGGACTTTACACCCCTTTTTTACTGTGAGTCTCTCCTTGTCATCCTGCGATGTAATAAAATCACAGAATTGTGTTTGAAATACATATTTAGACACACTGTCCTCACTTTATCTCATCCTAACACATCATAAATAAACGCTATGTACTGAATCTATTTTAAAACACTGGGTCCCTCTAATAGCACTTTTTGTCTTTAAATGTATTACTTATGTAAAGATAATTTAATAAATTTAAAAACAATTTGTTTTCTGTTAACTTTAAATAACTTGAGTCACAGTTAAACGTCATGGAAACTCAGACAAAACGTCATTGTGTGCATTTTTACCGATCAGTCATCACAACAGACACCAGGAAAACACGTCATGCCGTTTGATGTCTAAAGGATAAATATGCAGATGAACAGATAGACTTTTTTGCCCCCCAGTTTTCAGTCTTGCACAGTGAAATCTTCTGCATGTGCACAGGAAGTGAAATCTGTGAGCTTTTTTTTACCAGAATTAATATTTTATCCATTGATAAAATTCAGATATGTACTCTGTAGGATTACGAATGAAATAATATCATATTAAAATCCCTTTTCTAAAAAGAAACAAGCTAAACAGTGGTTTTATTATTAATAAAAGAAGCCAAAAATAATCCTGCATCTGTTGTTATTTCCGGAACTATTCATGAAACCAGTTTCATAATAGGAGATTATATTAATTAAGTGACTACGCACAAGACTGCAATGAGGAAGTACCAAAATAGAAAATTATTTATAACGTCTGAAGAAACATATCTACGGTCATGTGAAGAAACAGTGTTGGTATTTATTAAACATTTTGAAACATATTTAAAAAATGTGATTTGATCTGGCCTGTTTAATGTAAAAAGAAGTTTAGGAGAACGTTAAGTGGTGAAAAGGATGTTTGTTTTTGTTGGAAGTGGTGTTTGAGTGATTGAAGAAAGTTTGGAAAAATAATCTGTTTTTGTCCTGGAATTAATTCACCCATGCTATGCTAAGAAAAGTTTTTCATGCCCCCATTGTGATTCAATAAGAATTTTCATGAAACACTTTGAGCAGTTGAAGCTCTGTGTGGTTGTAACGTAGAACATAGCTGATTAAATTTTCATACTTTTGTGAAGTACCATGTGAAGAAATAGCAGCAGAATGCAAAATATGGAAATAAAAATGTTTGATGCAAATAAAGTTCATGTAACATATTCATCTTAAATGTTCTCAGCTCATCCAGCTTATCCTGCTTATCCAGTATGACAGAATAAATACTGCTGGTTGACAGGAACTGCGACTCTGGCAAGAGCAGAGGAGACGGACTGTGCATCTACTCCAACAACAGGTAGTGTGCAAACGCTGCAGAGACTGAAAGACACTGCTCACCAGATCTAGAGTTTGTTACGCTGAGATATCGGCCCTTCTATCTGCCGCGTGACTTCAGTGATGTTGTCATGGCCCTTTACATTCCACCCAGTGCTAACACTAATGTAGCATTGAACAGCTTCCTAATAGCTATCAACAAGCTGAAGTCTATGCATCCCTATGAGATTTTTATCGTGGCTGGGGACTTTAATCATGCACATTTAAAGACCACCAGCATGTTACATGAGAGGTCAAAACACACTGGACCATTTATACTGTAACATCAGAGATGAATATAAAGTCTCTATCCGTCCTCACTTGGGCCAATTTGATCATCTATCCCTCTTTCTCACCCCGACATACAGACCTGTCATGAAGAAAACTATGCCTAGAGTGAGATAGATAAAGATTTGGCCTGAGGATGCAATCCTCAATCCAAAACTGCAGGATTGCTCTGAGCGTACCATTGGGGACATATTTGCACAGCAGGATCTAAAAAAAAAAAACATTCAAGCTCACCTAAATCATCCCAGACCATGTAGCAACATGTGCTATGGTCTGCTGAGACTAAGGAAAAAGTTTTTTGGCATAATTGTAAAAGATGTGTGTGTGTGTGTGTGTGGCATCAGTGGCCTGATCGAGTGCCAACAGAGAGGAGGCGGGTTGAAGCAGCAGGTAATGCATTATGATTCCCACTTGTGTCATATTGGCTTTGTGTTATTTGCCAGGATGAGGGTTAGTATTTTAAGATTTTAAGAGGCAGCACTTATATCTGTTGCTGGCATTTGAAAGAATCTGACTACTTGAAAACCACTACCTGTAAATGCCCAAAACATGGGTCTGTTCCCTCACGATTCGAATGGACAGATCAAACATCTGTTGTCTGAAAAAATGTCAGAAAAGCTAGCAGTGTGTGTGGGACCTGTGACTTAAACGAACTAGCTAGCAAAGTGTGAAAAATTTAGCTAGCTATTTACTACATACCTTAATCTGGAATAGTAACTGATGATTTGGATTCACGGTCACTGTCAACGCATTTCAGTCCCTAAACAATGGATTGAGGTGGCAACAGGAAGGCCAATATTAACGATTGGACATGACAGTACAGCTCCTGCGAGAAGGGTTTCGGTTCAAATGGAAAAATATTCCGGAAAAAGACTTTGACGGAATTTTTACAACCCTGTCTACCACCATGACAGATAATTATTTACTGTAATGCAGCTTCTGCTACCACTATATAGTTATACTTTGTGCTGCATGAATGGCTCTGTGTGTGTGTCCATTTCTGCCATCAGCTATAACATTAAAACCACCTGCCTAATATTGTGTAGGTCCCCCTTGTGTCACCAAAATGGCTCTGACCTATCGAAGCATGGACTCTCTGCAGCCTAGCATATCTTAACTGCCAAAAGTTTGTGGACAACCGAATATCACATCCATATGTGCTTTTTGAACATCCTATTACCAATCATATGATATCATGTGCAACACTATCATCCTATCATGCCTCCTAACTATCACAACTTGATACCATCACCTGTGGCTTTGAGGTGGAAAAGAAGAGGGTGTGGCCAGACATACATAACCCGTGTCATGTACACCTTCCATCATTATAGCTGAAAATCTGGTTTGGAGTCAGCTGTAGCTGCAATCACTAACATTTATTCTTTTCTTTTTTTATTTTTATTTTTTTAAATCTGTTCAGCAGCACGGACAACAGAAGCTAAGATGCATCAGAAAGATGATTTTGGTGAACACAGTTTAGTAAGATCTGGAAAAGGCAATAATGTACTTCCCTACTGACATTTTGACATGACCAGCATGACCTGTTTGAAGGTGTGGCTGCTGTGAAGATCACATTGAGATTGAATGTTTCTCTGAAAGATCTGAAAAAGGCAATAATGTACTTCCCTACCGACATTTTGACGAGGTTTTTCCCGTCTTCGCATTCTTGCATGACCTGTTTGAAGGTGTGGCTGCTGTGAAGATCATTCTGGGATAACAGAAGGCATAATAAAAGATTTCTCTCTAGCGTTGCATTTTGTGCCTGACATTTTTGTTCACGCTTGGATAGAATCTACTTTATCTTAGAGTAAAAGATCTAAACATATTACTTCTTGCTAGATTGTGTGTGTGTGTGTGAGTGTGTGTGTGTGTGAGAGAGAGAGAGAGAGACAGAGACAGAGAGACAGAGACAGACAGAGAGTCGTATTAACACTTGAAGGAGCGGGTCACACAGTGAAATGTTTTTTCAGGTATATTAAGTAGTTTCCAGAGGAGCTCTGTAGTTATTCTGAGCGATTAAACACATTAAGGGATTCGTGTTTAGTGATTCTGATGTTAAGTGATTTCTGTATTCATCAGAAAGATGTCTTCACAATGTACGCTCAGCAGTCGCACTAAAAAGTGTGTGCGTAATAAAAGCCCCTCATTTTAATGCAAAATGGTTTGAACTTATTTGTGAATACAGGTGCATTTTTTAAAAAAAATAGAATATCATGGAAAAGTTCATTTTCCCCGTAATTTAATTCAAAAAGTGGAGCTTTAATATATTCTAGATTCATTACACATAAATAAGTGAAATATTTCAAGCCTTTTTTGTTGTAATCTTGATGATTACGGCTTCAGCTCACGGAAATCAAAAATCCAGTATCTCAGAATATTAGAATCAAGAATTTATAATACAGAAATGTCGACCTGAGAAGATCTCTGATCAGATAATTAACTCCAAACACCTGCAAAGGTTTCCTGAGCCTTTAATCTCTCAGTCTAGTTCAAGACACAACCACAATCACGGGGAAGATGAAAGTAAATGTTGCATTTCATTTGGAAATCAAGGTTCCAGAGTCTGGAGGAAGTGAAGTGAGTGAAGTGAGTGGAGAGGATCAGAATCCAAGGTGAATTAAACTGAATTTTTTTAGATGCGCCTGTAAGTTGTAGGAGGCACAGCTGTGTGATTTGATTGATTGAGTGTGATTGAGTATGTGTGATTGGATATTAGTAGGTCACATTTTCATAACACATATGCAGGCCATGCCTGCGCTAGCAACTCAATATCTTACCTAAAACTCCCTAGAAGCATGTCCTTTTAAACATTATTTATATTTATAAAAGTATATTTAACAATTTGTCAACTGATGTATACAGTATAGGGATATAAGTGGGTTTCAAAAGTATTCACACCCCATCACTACCCCGTCAGTACCTACTGCTTGGCCATTGATAAACTACATACTGATCAGTATAAGTGGTAAGCATGAATTCAATATGGACAAACTACGCAGTGCGGATTCTGACAGCTCTTCCTCATCAGACCCATTGCCTTATGGGATAGCACAGTATCCACAGTGTCCAGTGATTTTATATAACCTCCACCATCAAATTGTGTGAAGCCTTACAGCTGGGAAGAGTTATAAGCCCATTTCTAATGGTTTAGATTTTCCCGAGAGCACAATGAGCTCCATCATTGCGAAACAGAAGAAGTATGGGATCACCAGGACTGTCCTTCCAAAATCAGTAACATGGCTAGAAGAACCTTGGTCAAGGAGGTGACCAAAAACCCAATGGCCATTCTAATTTAGCTACAGAAGTCCTCAGCAGAAATTGGAGGACTTGCTGGAAAACAATCATCTCAGAAATACTCCATGAAACAGGTCTTTTTTTTTGAGTGGCTAGACTGAAGCCACTCTTCAGTGTGTGTGTATATATAAATATATATAAATAATATGCTGCATTTGACTAAGTGGAGGAGTTGTCCAATCAGGCACAAGAGCATTAGTGAGGTTAGGCACTAACCCTGGGAAACCATGTCCTCATGGAGCTCGCTTTGTGCACTGGGGCATTATCATGCTGGAACAGTTTCGAGTCCCTTTGTTCCAGTAAGGTGAAATATTAATTCTACAGTAGGGATGTCTAATGTTATCCTGAAAGGGCCGGTGTGGGTGTAGGTTTTAAATCGAACTAAGCAGAAGCCACACCTAATAGGCCGTGGTAGCTCAGGGGTTAAGACATTGGATTAGTGATCGGATGGTTGTGAGTTCAAATCTCAGTGTGCCCCTGCTAGCCCCTTAACTCTCAAATGCTCAGTTGTATAAATGAGATAAATGTCAGTTGCTCTGGATGCATCTGAGAGATGTTGTAAATCTATTAAAAACTACTATAAACTGATTAAATAACTGGAATTAGGTGTGGCCCCTGCTTGATTAAATGAAACCCTGCACCCACAATGGCCCTTTCTACAGCATACAATTCTACACAGTTGTGTTTCTAATTTTTTGACAACACTTTTGGGATAAAACACATACGGTTGGTATTGTGAGTGTCCACATACATTTAATTATAAAGTGTATCATTACATTATTAAATTATGTGCAGAAAATATCAAATAAATCATGTAAAGCTTTCCTTCATATGATGTTTATAATCATTGTACACTTTTATATAGAGACGTTATATGTAGGTTTGCATATACAAGTAAGTGTTTAGAAATTATACTGTGTAGTACAAAGAATTATATATGGACGTAAATATAAGTGAAAGAAAAACCTTGTAGGACTGTTAGAATGTGGAGAAAGTTTCAAGCAAATCAGAACCCTCATTAAGTCTCCAGTTTCAACAAATCAAAATATTAGTATTTCTTATGTGAAGATACCTTTTTTTTTTATAAGGATTAATAATCATTTTCCCCATGTTCCCTTTGTCTTGTCAATTATTATAAAAATTATATATCTCAGTCAGGTGTATCTGATCAGGTGTAGAGCTAGAAGTGCAATGCCACTGAAAGTAGAAGTGATAGAAGAGACATCCATATCATGGGAAGTGAGCTGGCAATCACTGGTGACATGGAATTACCTGCAAAATATAAACATTATACATAATATTTAATGCACAAATATATACACAAATATATATTTAAACCAGAATAATTTTGCCTTATTTCTAATTAACAAACACTACTTAATAAGTCACACAGTAAAGTCTGTGCAAGTGTATACTGACCAAGAATCTGGGAGACATTGATGGAGTTTGGATCAACAATAAAGTCCAAGCTGTTAAGTGCACTGAGAAGGACATTTCTCACTTGGGTCGCAGTAACATTTGGGCCACTAGAATTCATATAAATGTTGCTTTCTGTCACAATAGAACCACTCCTGAAAGGACATGAATGTAGAGATACAGATTAAAATTAAATCATTAATCAACAAAGAAATAAACAAGAAATTCAGATTCAGATCTTCCTTCTTACCTGAATTTTACAATTTGCATGAGGACGAAGTTTTTAAAGGCTTTCTTGTACAATGGTTCAACCTGAAAGAAATTAGAAATGAATCAGGAATCAACAGCAGTTTCAAACACACGGATAAACTGGTCTGTCACATTTAGTACTAGATATAGAACACTGAGACTTAAAAATGTTCAAATTCATATATAATTGTGCCGCGTGGCATGTCCATTTAATCTGACTTCAGAATATTCATATAACTTAATGAAACTGAACTGAAACATCAGACGAATGCAAAAATTAGACCTGGTCTATATTACTTCTTAAGAGCAAGCCAAACTTTTGAACCATGACGAGTTCTTGGTGTTGTCTTACAGTCCGATCTAAAATTACTGGAACATCAAGGCTAATACTGTTCTTTTTGCTATACATTGAATATATTTGGTTTGAGATAATAAGATGAATGACACAATAGATCACAATTTCAGCTTTCATTTCCCCATGTTTACATCTAGATTTGTTAAATAATTTAGAACATGGCAACTTTGTTTGTACCTAACAATTTTTTTTAAGTGACCAAAAATATTTGAACATGACTGATAGATGTTTCTCACTACCCACTGATAGGTGGGTAGATGCTCTGCTAAATCGATTGTTGAAAGAATTAATAGCTTTGAATGTCTACTCTTGGTTTGAGCCCTGGATTTCACTTGTGAATACTGCATTTGTTGTTCTGTTTTATTTTTTTCTGTGTACTGCTTATTTTGCGTACAGTGCTTTGAGAAGCTGCCTTTAAATGCGATTTATAAAATATTGTTTTTATTATTATTATTATTATTATTATTATTATTATTATTATTATTATACAGAGATGATCCACAAAAGTTCTGGAACCGAGATGAACCTCTTCCAAAGTGATGGAAAGGCCAAAGTGTGGAGAAAGAAAGGATCCGTTCATGATCCAAAACATACAAGCTGATCTGTGGAACATGGTGGAGGTAGTGTCATAGCTTGGGCTTGCATGACTGCTTCTGGAACATTCTCACTAATCTTTATTGATGATGAACTCATGATGGAGCAGCAGAATTAATTCAGGAGTCTACAGAAACAATCTGTCTTCCAACTTACAGAGAAATGCATCCAATCTAATCAGGAGGAACTTCATCATGCATCAAGACAACGATCCAAAACACACTTCCACCTCAACACAGGACTTCAGGGGAAAAGTGGAAGGTTTTAGTCTGGACAGGTCAATCACCAGACCTTCACCCAACTGATCAGCATCTCACCTCCTGAAGAGGAGACTGAAGGGAGAAACCCCCCGAAACAACTACTACTGAAAGAAGCTGCAGGAAAAACCTGGAGAAGCTCCACAGAAGAAGAAACCAGCTGTTTGGTGTCAGTGAGTCGCAGGTGTGATGCAGTTACTGCAAGCGAGGGACATGCAACCAAATATTAAGTGTTACTTATCTATTCCTATACTTTCTTGCCTAAATATGGGATGGTCTAATACAAAAGGTTTTCATGTTTTTTTTATTGTTTAACACATGTAGATGTGAATACCAGGACATAAAAGCTTAAATCCTAAACTCTCATTTCATTTCCATCTTTTGATCTCAAACACTAATGTATCTGGTGTATAGTACAAATCAATGAATTGGCCTTGCTGTTCCAATAGTTTCGAAAAGGAATGTATGTCTGACCACCAGAAGCAGGTCATAAACTGAGCAACAGACAGACACACACACACACACACACACACACACTTTTGTTTAGAAGAATCTAATAAATTGTAAATGGAAGAATTATTAATAAAACATACCTGATTACGGATATTTGTAGCTTTTGCCGCGAATGCTGGAGAGCTGGTATTGGCCAGTGCTGCATCAAACGTTTCTATGATGCTGAAGATCATGTTGAAAATTGCGGTTGTATTTGGAGGAGCTGGCGGTATTACTGTAGAAGTTGTGGTTGAAGCTGTGGTTGTGGTTGTGGTTGTGTTTGATGTTGTGCTTGTTGAAGAGTTGTTGGCCACTGTTGATTGAGAGGTTATATTGCAATCAGAATATCCACATTTACCAATCAGTTATTATAATACAACATTCTTAAATAGTATATACTGACCAACAGTCTGGGTGACATTTATAGAAGTTGGAATAATGTTCAAGCTTGAGGTGGTGCTAGTCGCATTAACAAGGACGTCTTTTACTGTGGAGTTAGTTGGGATGGTGCCATTGGCGGTAAATTCAAGGCTTGAATTTGTCACAATCGAACCATTCCTAAAACACAACCATAGTTAAATACCGGTTAAAATTCTGAAAAGTCAGAGTAATGTTTTTATATATATTATTTCTCACCTGAAACCATAAATTACCATCCGGAGGAAGTTTTTGAAGATTTGTTTGTAAATTGGTTCAAGCTGAAAAAATAATTAATTGAAAATAAATAGATTTTTCATAAACACTGAACTTGTATGAATTGGCCATTTGGTTTTGTCATTTTAGACCTACATATAGTTAAAGTTAACCAGGAAGTAATATACAGAGACTTATAAACATTCAAATGCAGACATCTGCACTATTGCATGGCCAACATAATTGATTTCACAACATTCATATTAGGACAAGAGGAAAGAATTAGAGATAATCAGTTCTCATGTTGTCTTATATAGTAGAATAACTGTACAGGTGGCAATTTTTGAAGATTAAAATATATTATAAATAAAAGCATTATAAATAAAACATACCTGATTACGGATATTTTGAGCTTTTGCTGTAAACTCTGGAGAGCTGGTATCGGCCAGTGCTGGATAAAAGGTTTCATTGATGCTAAAGACCAAGTTGAATACTGCAGCTACGACAGTAGAGTTTGTTGAAGAGCCGTTTGTAGATGTGGTTGAGTTTGAAGACGTGTTTATTGAAGTCATGCTTGTTGAAGTGGTGTTTGCTGAAGTGTTGTTTGCTGAAGTGTTGTTTGTTGAAGTGGTGTTTGTTGAAGTGGAGTTTGTTGAAGTCGTGTTTGTAGACGTGCTCGGGGTTGAAGTGGTGTTTGTTGAAGTTGTGTTTGTTGTAGTGGAGTTTGTTGAAGTGGAGTTTGTTGAAGTGTTTGTTGAAGAGTTGTTTGTCACTATTAATTGAGATGTTAAATAGGAATTAGAATACTTACATGTACAAAATGTTATTAAAGTGCAGTATCAGTGAAAGTGAATACTGACCAGGAACCTGGGTGACTTTTATAGAAGTTGGAATAATGTTCAAGCTTGAGTTGGTGCTGGTCGCATTAACAAGGGCGTCTTGTAGTGTGGAGTTAGTTGGGATGGTGCCATTGGCACTAAATTCAAGAGTGGAATTTGTCACAATCGAACCATTCCTAAAACACAACCATAGTTAAATACAGCATGAAATTCTGAATCTCAAAAGTAAAGATAAACAATTACTTAGAGCAAAGTTTTCATATATCATTTCTCACCTGAAACTATGAATTACCATCCGGAGGAAGTTATTGAAGAGTCTTCTGTAAATTGGTTCAATCTGAAAAATATAATTCAATAAAGAATTCAGTTTCCATAACCACTGACCTCATATACATTGGCTGTTTGTTTTGTCACAGGCCTAGATATAGTTAAAGTTAATGAGTAATTCATATGGAGAGACTTATAAGTGTTGAAATGCAGATATTTGCCCCATTGCCTGGTGAATGTCATTAACTTCACAAAATTAATTACTGAAATCGAAACATCAGACAAGAGATCAGACATGACCAGTATGTATACCCTCTTACAGAAAGACACAAATGGGACTGTTATTGGTTTTTTATGTTGTCTTATATTACAAAAGAACTATTCATGGGGCAAAATTAGTTTGAGTAGAAGATTAAAATGGATCATAACTGGTAGCAATAATAAGTAAACATACCTGATTACGGATACTTTGAGCTTTTGTTGTAAACTCTGGAGAGCTGATATTGGCCAGTGCTGGATAAAAGGTTTCATTGATGCTAAAGGCCAAGTTGAATACTGCAGCTGGTACAGAAGTGTTTGCAGACGTGTTTGTAGACGTGGTGTTTGTTGAAGTGGTGTTTGTTGAAGTCGTGTTTGTAGACGTGCTCGGGGTTGAAGTCGTGTTTGTTGAAGACGTGTTTGTAGATGAAGACGTATTTGTTGAAGAGGTGTTTGTAGACGTGCTCGAGTTCGAAGTCGTGTTTGTTGAAGTGGAGTTTGTTGAAGTGGTGTTTGTTGTGGAGTTTGTTGAAGTGTTTGTTGAAGTGGAGTTAGTTGAAGTGTTTGTTGAAGAGGTGTTTGTCACTATTAATTGAGAGGTTAAATAGGAATTAGAATACTTACATGTACAAAATGTTATTAAAGTGCAGTATCAGTGAAAGTGAATACTGACCAGGAACCTGGGTGACTTTTATAGAAGTTGGAATAATGTTCAAGCTTGAGTTGGTGCTGGTCGTATTAACAAGGGCGTCTTGTACTGTGGAGTTAGTTGGGATGGTGCCATTGGCGGTAAATTCAAGAGTGGAATTTGTCACAATCGAACCATTCCTAAAACACAACCATAGTTAAATACAGCATGAAATTCTGAATCTCAAAAGTAAAGATAAACAATTACTTAGAGCAAAGTTTTCATATATCATTTCTCACCTGAAACTATGAATTACCATCCGGAGGAAGTTACTGAAGAGTCTTCTGTAAATTGGTTCAAGCTGAAAAATATAATTCAATAAAGAATTCAGTTTCCATAACCACTGACCTCATATACATTGGCTGTTTGTTTTGTCACAGGCCTAGATATAGTTAAAGTTAATGAGTAAATCATATGGAGAGACTTATAAGTGTTGAAATGCAGATATTTGCCCCATTGCCTGGTGAATGTCATTAACTTCAATATATTAATTACTGAAATCGAAACATCAGACAAGAGATCAGACATGACCAGTATGTATACCCTCTTACCAGAAAGACACAAATTGGACTGTTATTGGTTTTTTATGTTGTCTTATATGACAAAAGAACTATTCATGGGGCAAAATTAGTTTGAGTAGAAGATTAAAATGGATCATAACTGGTAGCAATAATAAGTAAACATACCTGATTACGGATACTTTGAGCTTTTGCTGTAAACTCTGGAGAGCTGATATTGGCCAGTGCTGGATAAAAGGTTTCATTGATGCTAAAGGCCAAGTTGAATGCTGCAGCCGGTACAGAAGTGTTTGCAGACGTGTTTGTAGACGTGGTGTTTGTTGAAGTGTTTGTTGAAGTGGTGTTTGTAGACGTGGTGTTTGTAGACGTGCTCGGGGTTGAAGAGGTGTTTGTAGACGTGGTGTTTGTTGAAGTGGTGTTTGTAGACGTGGTGTTTGTAGACGTGCTCGGGGTTGAAGAGGTGTTTGTAGACGTGCTCGGGGTTGAAGAGGTGTTTGTAGACGTGGTGTTTGTTGAAGTGGTGTTTGTAGACGTGGTGTTTGTAGACGTGCTCGGGGTTGAAGTGGTGTTTGTTGAAGTGGTGTTTGTAGACGTGCTCGGGGTTGAAGTGGTGTTTGTAGACGTGGTGTTTGTTGAAGTGGTGTTTGTAGACGTGGTGTTTGTTGAAGTGTTGTTTGTAGACGTGGTGTTTGTTGAAGTGTTTGTTGAAGTGTTTGTTGAAGTGGTGTTTGTAGACGTGCTCGGGGTTGAGGACGTGTTTGTTGAAGTTGTGTTTGTTGAAGTGGTGTTTGTTGTGGAGTTTGTTGAAGTGTTTGTTGAAGTGTTTGTTGAAGAGGTGTTTGTCACTATTAATTGAGAGGTTAAATAGGAATTAGAATACTTACATGTACAAAATGTTATTAAAGTGCAGTATCAGTGAAAGTGAATACTGACCAGGAACCCGGGTGACATTTATAGAAGTTGGAATAATGTTCAAGCTTGAGTTGGTGCTGGTCGCATTAACAAGGACGTCTTGTACTGTGGAGTTAGTTGGGATGGTGCCATTGGCACTAAATTCAAGAGTGGAATTTGTCACAATCGAACCATTCCTAAAACACAACCATAGTTAAATACAGCATGAAATTCTGAATCTCAAAAGTAAAGATAAACAATTACTTAGAGCAAAGTTTTCATATATCATTTCTCACCTGAAACTATGAATTACCATCCGGAGGAAGTTACTGAAGAGTCTTCTGTAAATTGGTTCAAGCTGAAAAATATAATTCAATAAAGAATTCAGTTTCCATAACCACTGACCTCATATACATTGGCTGTTTGTTTTGTCACAGGCCTAGATATAGTTAAAGTTAATGAGTAAATCATATGGAGAGACTTATAAGTGTTGAAATGCAGATATTTGCCCCATTGCCTGGTGAATGTCATTAACTTCAATATATTAATTACTGAAATTGAAACATCAGACAAGAGATAAGAATCAGACATGACCAGTATGTATACCCTCTTACCAGAAAGACACAAATGGGACTGTTATTGGTTCTTTATGTTGTCTTATATGACAAAAGAACTATTCATGGGGCAAAATTAGTTTGAGTAGAAGATTAAAATGGATTATAACTGGTAGCAATAATGAGTAAACATACCTGATTACGGATACTTTGAGCTTTTGTTGTAAACTCTGGAGAGCTGGTATTGGCCAGTGCTGGATAAAAGGTTTCACTGATGCTAAAGACCAAGTTGAATGCTGCAGCCGGTACAGAAGTGTTTGCAGACGTGGTGTTTGTTGAAGTGTTTGTTGAAGTGGTGTTTGTAGACGTGGTGTTTGTTGAAGTGGTGTTTGTAGACGTGGTGTTTGTTGAAGTGGTGTTTGTAGACGTGTTCGGGGTTGAAGTGGTGTTTGTAGACGTGGTGTTTGTTGAAGTGGTGTTTGTAGACGTGTTCGGGGTTGAAGTGGTGTTTGTTGAAGTGGTGTTTGTTGAAGTGATGTTTGTAGACGTGGTGTTTGTTGAAGTGGTGTTTGTTGAAGTGTTTGTTGAAGTGGTGTTTGTAGACGTGCTCGGGGTTGAAGTGGTGTTTGTAGACGTGCTCGGGGTTGAAGTGGTGTTTGTAGACGTGGTGTTTGTTGAAGTGGTGTTTGTAGACGTGGTGTTTGTAGACGTGCTCGGGGTTGAAGTCGTGTTTGTTGAAGACGTGTTTGTTGAAGAGGTGTTTGTTGAAGTTGTATTTGTTGAAGTCGTGTTTGTTGAAGTGGTGTTTGTTGAAGTGGTGTTTGTAGACGTGCTCGGGGTTGAAGTGATGTTTGTAGACGTGGTGTTTGTTGAAGTGGTGTTTGTAGACGTGGTGTTTGTTGAAGTGGTGTTTGTAGACGTGGTGTTTGTTGAAGTGGTGTTTGTAGACGTGTTCGGGGTTGAAGTGGTGTTTGTAGACGTGGTGTTTGTTGAAGTGGTGTTTGTAGACGTGGTGTTTGTAGACGTGCTCGGGGTTGAAGTGGTGTTTGTTGAAGTGGTGTTTGTTGAAGTGATGTTTGTAGACGTGGTGTTTGTAGACGTGGTGTTTGTAGACGTGGTGTTTGTTGAAGTGGTGTTTGTAGACGTGGTGTTTGTTGAAGTGTTTGTTGAAGTGTTTGTTGAAGTGGTGTTTGTAGACGTGCTCGGGGTTGAAGTGGTGTTTGTAGACGTGGTGTTTGTTGAAGTGGTGTTTGTAGACGTGGTGTTTGTAGACGTGCTCGGGGTTGAAGTCGTGTTTGTTGAAGTGGTGTTTGTAGACGTGGTGTTTGTTGAAGTGGTGTTTGTAGACGTGGTGTTTGTTGAAGTGGTGTTTGTAGACGTGTTCGGGGTTGAAGTGGTGTTTGTAGACGTGGTGTTTGTTGAAGTGGTGTTTGTAGACGTGTTCGGGGTTGAAGTGGTGTTTGTTGAAGTGGTGTTTGTTGAAGTGATGTTTGTAGACGTGGTGTTTGTTGAAGTGGTGTTTGTTGAAGTGTTTGTTGAAGTGGTGTTTGTAGACGTGCTCGGGGTTGAAGTGGTGTTTGTAGACGTGCTCGGGGTTGAAGTGGTGTTTGTAGACGTGGTGTTTGTTGAAGTGGTGTTTGTAGACGTGGTGTTTGTAGACGTGCTCGGGGTTGAAGTCGTGTTTGTTGAAGACGTGTTTGTTGAAGAGGTGTTTGTTGAAGTTGTATTTGTTGAAGTCGTGTTTGTTGAAGTGGTGTTTGTTGAAGTGGTGTTTGTAGACGTGCTCGGCGTTGAAGTGATGTTTGTAGACGTGGTGTTTGTTGAAGTGGTGTTTGTAGACGTGGTGTTTGTTGAAGTGGTGTTTGTAGACGTGGTGTTTGTTGAAGTGGTGTTTGTAGACGTGTTCGGGGTTGAAGTGGTGTTTGTAGACGTGGTGTTTGTTGAAGTGGTGTTTGTAGACGTGGTGTTTGTAGACGTGCTCGGGGTTGAAGTGGTGTTTGTTGAAGTGGTGTTTGTTGAAGTGATGTTTGTAGACGTGGTGTTTGTAGACGTGGTGTTTGTAGACGTGGTGTTTGTTGAAGTGGTGTTTGTAGACGTGGTGTTTGTTGAAGTGTTTGTTGAAGTGTTTGTTGAAGTGGTGTTTGTAGACGTGCTCGGGGTTGAAGTGGTGTTTGTAGACGTGGTGTTTGTTGAAGTGGTGTTTGTAGACGTGGTGTTTGTAGACGTGCTCGGGGTTGAAGTCGTGTTTGTTGAAGACGTGTTTGTTGAAGAGGTGTTTGTTGAAGTTGTATTTGTTGAAGTCGTGTTTGTTGAAGTGGTGTTTGTAGACGTGGTGTTTGTTGAAGTGGTGTTTGTAGACGTGGTGTTTGTTGAAGTGGTGTTTGTAGACGTGGTGTTTGTTGAAGTGGTGTTTGTAGACGTGTTCGGGGTTGAAGTGGTGTTTGTAGACGTGGTGTTTGTTGAAGTGGTGTTTGTAGACGTGGTGTTTGTAGACGTGCTCGGGGTTGAAGTGGTGTTTGTTGAAGTGGTGTTTGTTGAAGTGATGTTTGTAGACGTGGTGTTTGTAGACGTGGTGTTTGTAGACGTGGTGTTTGTTGAAGTGGTGTTTGTAGACGTGGTGTTTGTTGAAGTGTTTGTTGAAGTGTTTGTTGAAGTGGTGTTTGTAGACGTGCTCGGGGTTGAAGTGGTGTTTGTTGAAGTGGTGTTTGTAGACGTGGTGTTTGTAGACGTGCTCGGGGTTGAAGTCGTGTTTGTTGAAGACGTGTTTGTTGAAGAGGTGTTTGTTGAAGTCGTGTTTGTTGTAGTCGTGTTTGTAGACGTGGTGTTTGTTGAAGTGGTGTTTGTTGAAGTGGTGTTTGTTGAAGTGGTGTTTGTAGACGTGCTCGGGGTTGAAGTGGTGTTTGTTGAAGTCGTGTTTGAAGACGTGCTCGGGGTTGAACTCGTGTTTGTTGAAGACGTGTTTGTAGATAAAGACGTATTTGTTGAAGAGGTGTTTGTTGAAGTCGTGTTTGAAGACGTGCTCGGGGTTGAAGTCGTGTTTGTTGAAGACATATTTGTTGAAGACGTGTTTGTTGAAGTGGTGTTTGTAGACGTGGTGTTTGTAGACGTGGTGTTTGTTGAAGTCGTGTTTGTAGACGTGCTCGGGGTTGAAGTCGTGTTTGTTGAAGACGTGTTTGTAGATGAAGACGTATTTGTTGAAGAGGTGTTTGTAGACGTGCTCGGGGTTGAGGACGTGTTTGTTGAAGACGTGTTTGTTGAAGTTGTGTTTGTTGAAGAGGTTTCTAGAGACGTGCTCGAGTTTGAAGTCATGTTTGTTGAAGTCGTGTCTGTTGACGATGTGTTTGTAGAAGAGGTGTTTGTAGACGTGCTCGAGTTTGAAGAGGTGTTTGTTGAAGACGTGTTTGTTGAAGAGGTGTTTGTTGAAGTCGTGTTTGTTGAAGTCGTGTTTGTTGAAGTCGTGTTTGTTGAAGTGCTGTTTGTAGAAGAGGTTTCTGGAGACATGCTCGAGTTCGAAGAGGTGTTTGTTGAAGACGTGTTTGTTGAAGAGGTGTTTGTTGAAGTGGTGTTTGTTGAAGTCGTGTTTGTTGAAGAGGTGTTTGTTGAAGTGGTGTTTGTTGAAGTCGTGTTTGTAGAAGAGGTTTCTGGAGACGTGCTCGAGTTCGAAGTCGTGTTTGTTGAAGTCGTGTTTGTTGAGGAGGTATCTGTAGACGTGCTTGGGGTTGAAGACGTGTTCATTGAAGTTGTGTTTGTTGAAGTCGTGTTTGTTGAAGTCGTGTTTGTTGAAGCGGTTTCTAGAGACGTGCTCGAGTTTGAAGTCATGTTTGTTGAAGTCGTGTCTGTTGACGACATGTTTGTAGAAGAGGTGTTTGTAGACGTGCTCGGGGTTGAGGACGTGTTTGTTGAGGACGTGTTTGTTGAAGAGGTGTTTGTAGACGTGCTCGGGGTTGAGGACGTGTTTGTTGAAGTGGTGTTTGTTGAAGTTGTGTTTGTTGAAGAGGTTTCTAGAGACGTGCTCGAGTTTGAAGTCATGTTTGTTGAAGTCGTGTCTGTTGACGACGTGTTTGTAGAAGAGGTGTTTGTAGACGTGCTCGAGTTTGAAGATGTGTTTGTTGAAGACGTGTTTGTTGAAGAGGTTTCTGGAGACGTGCTCAAGTTTGAATTCGTGTTGGGTGAAGTGGCGTTTGTTGAAGTGGAGTTTGTTGAAGTGTTTGTTGAAGTGGAGTTTGTTGAAGTGTTTGTTGAAGAGGTGTTTGTCACTATTAATTGAGAGGTTAAATAGGAATTAGAATACTTACATGTACAAAATGTTATTAAAGTGCAGTATCAGTGAAAGTGAATACTGACCAGGAACCTGGGTGACTTTTATAGAAGTTGGAATAATGTTCAAGCTTGAGTTGGTGCTGGTTGCATTTACAAGGGCGTCTTGTAGTGTGGAGTTAGTTGGGATGGTGCCATTGGCACTAAATTCAAGAGTGGAATTTGTCACAATCGAACCATTCCTAAAACACAACCATAGTTAAATACAGCATGAAATTCTGAATCTCAAAAGCAATGAAAAATAATTATTCAGAGCAGAGCTTGAAGTGGGCCTGTCAACACCTGTACTCTGTACCCGCACTTCTACATTTTACTCTTTGGTATAACGTGACATTTTGTTGTGTACCGGTACTTCTCACAAGCTGCCAGTACTCTTTTCTGTCTTCTCCAGATCAGGTTCTGGGTGATTCATAGTTACCCTAAACAAACTACATTACCCAGGGGGCACTACATGATGCTCACCTGTTCCCGTTCTCTCGACAAGTCTCAAGATTAAAAATAAATAAAATAATATAAAGTCTCAAGATAAATAACGTTAATGCTAGTCTATCGTTATGTAAATTAATGTTAATGCTAGTCTAAGTAACGTAACATTTACGCTAAGTAATGTTAATAGCAATAATGTTGGCCTGGCTCTAAAAGGGCACAAAGGGAACGCGTGAGTCAGACAACGACTACGTTTACATGCATCTCAAATTCTGTTTAAGGTCTATATTCAGAATACGATGTTTATATGCGTACAGTATTTACATGCAACAAAGTTCCAATCATATCCCACATTCATAATATAGTAATAATAAAACTAAGAGTATATAAGTATCATACAGATATTACATTATTATATTATTACATTATTACAGTAAAATACAGATATTACAATGATCTAGATATTCTAGAGATATTGCAAATGGTGTCCCTTTGAGTAAATACATTTATGTTGTGTACATCAGCGATAGCTCCTAGTATCTTTTACTCCCTGTAGAAGTCCTGTAATATTTAATGATTAGTCGATACCGACCCATACACACACCAACTCCAATAAGAGGAGTACCGGCACTTTTTTCCACTTTAAGCAGTGATTCAGAACAACGTTTTTGTTACGCCACGGCGAGCTCGCAGCCGCTGTGCCGGCGCAGACTACACATCCCAGCCACACCCACGCTCAAGTTCGCTGGAATACTGAGTGCAAACACCTGCGCGCCGCCCAAGGTTATTTAAGACCCTATTAACAACAACGTGGCGCGAAGTAACGCTAAAGCTCTCTCTACGTTGGCTTGTTACCACGCTCTCTACGAACATTGGATCTTCATTGGTTTTGGAACTTCCGCCTCGTTCTCAACTACGAATCTGGATTTACGTTTTGGATTATTGTGTTTGCCTCGGACTCGGAATCGCTTTCCTATCTGCGTATCCTCGGCCCGCGCTTGCCTCTTACCAGGTAACGTGACAGTTTTCACGTATTATTTCTCACCTGAATTCAAGAATGACCATCTGGATGAAGTTTGTGAAGGTTTGTCTGTAAATTGGTTCAAGCTGAAAAATATTATTATTAGTTCATTAATTAATCAGTTTTTTCAGAAATACAGACATCACGTGTATTGGCTGTCTGCTTGGTCACTTTTAGCCCTAGATGAAATTTCATTAAAATATCATATAAACGGAAGCAATATCAATCAAACGTACCTGATGGCGGATCGTTGTAGCTTTTGCTGTGAACTGTGGAGAGCTGGTATTGGCCATTTCTTCAACAAAGGTTTCATTGATGCTAAAGACCAAGTTGAATGTTGCAGCTACTGCAGAAGTGTTTGTTGAATTTGAATTACTCGTAGAATTGTCTGCGGAACTTGTGGCTGTCAGACAGAAAAAATCAACTTTGATTGCCAATATACTGCAAACATATTAAAGATAGCAGCCACTCAGTGGTGTTAACTGTGAAAGCCAACTGCAGCATGAGAACTCTGCAGATATTTGTCCTGAAACTCAGAGTTTTGTTACAAAAACTACTTTGCATTCACCATGGAAACGGAAAATGTTTAACATATTAGGCTCATTAAGTAATACTTTCTCTAGGATAACTCGGAGCAGACGTGTGCCAAAGCCGCTGTCCCTGAAGTCCCTGACAATCTAACAACAAACAGTTCTAGAGGGGAAATGATAATGCTCCAAAAGAAAAAACTATAACCAAATATATTTAAAGACATTTAAAATCCCATTTGATGTTTTAAAGGCTACGAACCACAAGGCCCACAGTTTGAAACGAGATGCCAGGTACAAGCATAACAAGCTCTTCTACAACAAACAGCTTCCTTGTCACTTTCAAAAGACAAATAAGTGCCCATTTTGAGCCACCTTAAAAAACGTTGAAATCATCTGGATTTAAATATCCAAGATAGAATAATGGACGATAGGAAATTTAAAATCGGAAACAGAATCTGTTTGATGCTGGAAACATGATAGTTTGCTTTGTTAGAGATGCAATAAATGAGCTGCTCAGACACATATTAACAGATGCACTGGTCAGATCCCAGTAAGCATAAACCTGAATATGGTATGGACTGGGGTACTGTTAGAATTGCTTTTAAGCATTAGAACCCTAAATGTGCTTTTTCCATACACATTCGTCAAAAAGTGGTTATTTCTATGGCATGGGCACACATGCATTTGGATCATAGGACAATCTATTGTGTACAGTCTATACTTTATTAAAAAGTATTTGATCCCCTGCTGATTTTGTACGTTTGCCCACTGACAAAGAAATGATCAGTCTATAATTTTAATGGTAGATTTATTTGAACAGTGAGAGACAGAATAACAACAAGAAAATCCAGAAAAACGCACGTCAAAAATGTTATAAATTGATTTGCATTTTAATGAGGGAAATAAGTATTTGACCCCTCTCAATCAGAAAGATTTCTGGCTCCCAGGTGTCTTTTATACAGGTAACGAGCTGAGATTAGGAGCACACTGTTAAAGGGAGTGCTCCTAATCTCAGCTCGTTACCTGTATAAAAGACACCTGTCCACAGAAGCAATCAATCAATCAGATTCCAAACTCTCCACCATGGCCAAGACCAAAGAGCTCTCCAAGGATGTCAGGGACAAGACTGTAGACCTACACAAGTCTGGAATGGGCTACAAGACCATTGCCAAGCAGCTTGGTGAGAAGGGGACAACAGTTGGTGCGATTATTCGCAAATGGAAGAAGCACAAAAGAACTGTCAATCTCCCTCGGCCTGGGGCTCCATGCAAGATCTCACCTCGTGGAGGTGCATTGATCATGAGAACAGTGAGGAATCAGCCCAGAACTACACGGGAGGATCTTGTCAATGATCTCAAGGACCATAGTCACCAAGAAAACAATTGGTAACACACTACGCCATGAAGGACTGAAATCCTGCAGCGCACGCAAGGTCCGCTGCTCAAGAAAGCACATATACATGCCCGTCTGAAGTTTGCTAGTGAACATCTGAATGATTCAGAGGACAACTGGGTGAAAGTGTCGAGGTCAGATGAGACCAAAATGGAGCTCTTTGGCATCAACTCAACTCGCCGTGTTTGGAGGAGGAGGAATGCTGCCTATGACCCCTGGAACACCATCCCCACCGTCAAACATGGAGGTGGAAACATTATGCTTTGGGTTTTTTTTCTGCTAAGGGGACAGGACAACTTCACCGCATCAAAGGGACGATGGACGGGGCCATGTACCGTCAAATCCTGGGTGAGAACCTCCTTCCCTCAGCCAGGCATTGAAAATGGGTCGTGGATGGGTATTCCAGCATGACAATGACCCAAAACACACGGACAAGTCAACAAAGGAGTGGCTCAAGAAGAAGCTCATTAAGGTCCTGGAGTGGCCTAGCCAGTCTCCAGACCTAAATTCCATAGAAAATCTGTGGAGAGAGCTGAAGGTTCGAGTTGCCAAACATCAGCCTCGAAACCTTAATGACTTGGAGAAGATCTGCAAAGAGGAGTGGGACAAAATCCCTCCTGAGATGTGTGCAAACCTGGTGGCCAACTACAAGAAACGTCTGACCTCTGTGATTGCCAACAAGGGTTTTGCCACCAAGTACTAAGTCATGTTTTGCAGAGGGGTCAAATACTTATTTCCCTCATTAAAATGCAAATCAATTTATAACATTTTTGACATGCGTTTTTCTGGATTTTTTTGTTGTTATTCTGTCTCTCACTGTTCAAATAAATCTACCATTAAAATTATAGAATGATCATTTCTTTGTCAGTGGGCAAACGTACAAAATCAGCAGGGGATCAAATACTTTTTTCCCTCACTGTACCCAGTTAGACCATGATGAGATAATAATATAATTATTATAGTAACATAATCAGTTTATCAACATAACCAGTAACGTAATCAGACCTCTTACTGGTGCAGGCTTTTCTGAAGGTTATTTCCTAGCTTTGTTAAGCTATTATTTGTTGATAAAGAATGAACAAGTATTTAAAAAAAAACTTTTAACTGGTAGTTTACTTTAAAAAACTATTTAACTTTGTCTTCAGTAAATAAACTTTTTTCTTTTGAATAATGCAGAAAATGTTTGTAAAATAATCCGTGGAATTTGTAGAAATAAACAACAACATTTAAACGACAGATAAAAACAGATGATATTTATGATAATTAATTACAGCCACGTAAGAGAGGGAGCGCTCCTTACAGGAGTTTCAGTTTAGCACTTGAGTGAATATTCTCGGAAGTCTAACCAATTTATTTAATTCTAATAAACTGGTGTGACTTGTCCTGCAACATTCTGCGTGATGGACTTCCTGACCCTGTATTAAACACTGTAGTGATTGACATGCAGTGTGTTGTATACAAATAATATAATATATTAACATGAAGGGGGGGAAATCTGATTTCTGTGCAGGTCCAATAAGATAAACACATTTCTAGAGCTGTGTGTCACACTGTGTCACGAGTTCCCCTTAAAGCAGCACGCTGTGGAGCATGTGAGCGCGCGAGCACCTGCTTTCCCCTTGTGGACAATCGTGACATTTCGACACGTGTATTTGTTTATGTTTCTGTCATGTCTCCTCCCCGTTCTGTCATTGGTTGTAGTTTCACGTGTGTCTGAATTGCCCTCAGCCGTCAGCCATTACAACGCTGATTATCTCCGCATATATACACCGCGCGCCTCCCAGCACACGACGCGGAATATTGAGTGAGTTATAGTAGATTAGTTTAGAGTCCTTACGATAGATAACCACAGTCAGTCCATAGTTTCATGTTTAGATTCATAGTCATAGTTCATGTCATGTTTCATGTTTAGGTTCGTTTGTTAAGTTCACGCTGGTTTCTCCGCTACCAGTCCCTCGCTGTTGTTTATGTTTCATGTTTGGTATATCGACCCTGTATCCCGTGACCACGACTTTGATTCCTGCCTTGCCTCGTTTATGCCTGTTTGCCGATCGTCTGACCTTTGCATGTTATTGGATTACGTTTTTGGATCAGGTTCTGGATTTACCTGCCTGTGTGTCTCTCAATAAAACTGTTCACACTGCGCTTGCATCCTACCTTATCTCCGTTACGTCACGATACGCGACACACTTCTGTAATTCACACATAGTCTTGCTAAATAATACAGCTTCTTTGGAGAGAAGGCATGGGGTTATAATTGTTTCATATTTCCAAATAAATAGATTACGATCCACTAATAAATGTAGTGAGATTCACAAAAAATAAACAAATTCACAAATAAATATGTTGGAGCGATTGGTTGGAGCGAGACCATGCTACGATTGGTCAGTGCAGTGTGGCCGTTATCCAATTGGCTTGAGTAGGTGTGGGCGGAGTTTACCTATTTGTGGATTTGTGTGCATTCTTGACACTGGAAATGTTTCAAAACTCACAAAAGTGTGAAGGGCAGAGTCGTGTTTGTGATATAGAAACATATATACTGTATAAATATAAATATTATTTGCAAATCTCATTACATTTATTTGTGAAAGTGTTTAACTTTTGTGAATCACGCTACATTTATTTGTGGGTCATAATCTATTTATTTGGAAATATGAAACAATTCTATCCCCATAGAAGGCAGCAGATTATTAACTGAGTGAGTTATATTTGAGCAGGATGACGTCAGTGACGAGAGAAACTGAGATGGAATTCAGACACTCAGGGAAAGAATAGGAAAAAGACAACACTTACCAATCAGACACAAGATAGCCAGAATAACCCTCCAGTCCATTGTGGTGTTTATAACCTAAAATATATATATATATTTATACAAAACATTTTTTTTTTTAAATAGATATAGTAAAAGCTAAGCAAAGTAAATACATTTCCATAAAAGACTTTCATCAGGTGTGTAAGTAAAGTGCTTCTGTGGCCGCAGGAGGGGAAACCGGTAGATATTCCAGTTCCAGTCTACAATTACTGCTAAACAGATAGTTTAGCAATACCCATGCCACATAAGATTAAAGAAAATAATGATTATTTTATATATATATATATTTAATTATTTATCTCTATTCATTTATATAACTATTTTTAAATTGAAAAGACAAATTAATGCAATTATACTTATATATTTATATACTTTGAATATGTATATTTGAAACTATTTTCTTCTATATAAAAATATTTATGTATTTTTAATGTACACAACATGTGAATATAATATTTTTAAGCATGATACTTTTAATAATATTATTCAGTGTATTATTCAGTTAAAATATATACAGTGAGTGAATTCTTATATCTTAAAATAGAAATTGTCTCTCAGAGACTGATGCACTTTTCCATCTTTCATTCTGGTGAATGTACATAATGTGAGTAAGGAGAAAATAAAGTAATTACTCACCTGTGTCTACAGGTAGCAGATGTGGAGAGTTCTCAGTCCAGTGGCAGTGTTCAAGTGTAAAACACAGAGCAGGTAAATGGGCTTTTTAACTAAAGGTGTAACAATACATGTAACCTAATCATGCTAAACCCATGATGTCAAAAGGTCCTGAGAGCCAATCAAAATTTGGCTGATTGTTATTTCCCCTGACAACTTGAAAAACAACTTTTTTTTTTCTTTTCTTTTCTTTTCTTTTTTTTTTTTTTTTACATTTTATACAGTAGGATAAGGAAAAAAGGAAAATGTGAAAATAAAATCAAGAAAGTGATAGTAAATAATATAATATTAATCCTATCAGAGAATCTTCTGTTCTGTTGTTCACACTGAACACTGATACACATTCTAATGTCACCTTTCTCTAAACAAACTTAAACAAAAAGAAAGAAAGAAAAAACGACAACGTGTGTATTGTTGCTGTATGAAAATACACCAATGTGCTAATTTTTATTCGGGTCTGAGGGAAAAAACGGAAACACATGGCAACATGAAGGTTTCAGATAAATCACATTAGTTTTGTTTAATAAAAAAACAATTAATGATATAATTTTTAAAAAGTCACAAGTATTTGCTCTCTTTGCTTTCGGTTAACTTGAAATACAGTTTGATGTTCAGCTAATTTGAATTAGATATAAAGAAAATGGAAATTGCAATGATTAGTTTGGTAAAAATTCATATTAATAATAATAAGGGAGGCATGCTGGGTAGCTGTTTAGCACATGTGATTCCCATTTGAATCCCGCCTCTGGCCTGTATGTACGGAGTTCATGTTCTCCCCATGCTTCATGGGTTTCCTCCGCTACTCCGGTTTCCAGTTTTTCTTGTACCTCAAGTTGCCTGGGATAGGCTCCAGGCTGCTTAGTGTAACCCTCTGTAGGATAAGCGGTTTGGAAAATAGATGGATAATAACAACAACAACAACAACAACAACAACATCAACAATAATAATAGTAATAATAATAGTAATAATAATAATAATAATAATAATAATGGGTTGTATGTTGTAAATTACAAATAAAAGAAGATTTACAGTGTTGTGGTATTTTTGACATTTTTCTTATTAATATATAACAATGAAAATTTCTAGCACAATATATGTTAATGATATACTAATAATATTAGCCAGCCTTTCTATTTTCCTTATAGTGACAGTAAGAACACGCTGGGGATTCTGAGTCTAGAAATTGTTGAAGACCATGCCAAAGAGAAACACAATGCTCGTCTATCAACATATGCAATACTTATCTTTACTTGGACACACCTAGTCGCTCAACCAGTCCCTCAACCAGTCCCTCATTTAGTTCCTCAACCATTCCCTCAACCATTCCCTCAACCAGTCCCTCCATCACTGGACATGTTACTTCAGCACGCAACGTGAGATAAGCAGGTGATCGAATCTTGTACGCTTGTATAATGAATTATTGATGGTAGTAGCTGAGATACCGGCAGAAATCAGTAAAAAAAAACAAGAAAAATGCTCAAGGCTGTACTGGCCAAGGCATCATACCACATTCATACACTGCTTCAAGAATGTGGCTCAGATGCTATGAAGATGGAGTCGAAAGAGTTTACCTGTCATAAAGGAACAGTGTGTGTGTGTGTGTGTGTGTGTGTGTGTGTGTGTGTGTGTCTGTGTGCACGTACGAGTGGTTGTTCTACCAGTTTTGTCTTTATGAAGGCTGATTCTTCTCAGTGATAATTCTGGTTTGAACCATTAGCGGTTTTAGTCTTTTCTTAGTCAAAGAAAACAAAGTATTTTAGTCTAGTATTAGTCAATGAAAATACCCATTTAAATGCATCTATAATATATAATAACATTACCCTTATTTCATGTCTCCTCTAAACAATATACTTTCTTGAGTATCAAGACAGGAACATTCTGCCTAACTGACTCTCTCTCTCTCTCTCTCTCTCTCTCTCTCTCTCTCTCCCCCTCTATCTCCTTCAGACTCTTTTTCCTCTCTCTCTTTCTTGTCTTTTTCTGCCCATCAACAAAAATAAGAGTGAGTGCCTGTGTCAGTGCAATAAAAACCTTACAGTGGTACAGTAAAAGCCCGTAGTGACTTGAATCTGTATAAATGACAGCTTTAACACTTCACAAACTTTACATTTCTCTCTCTGTGTAAAAACTGACCAAGTTTCTGTTTTTAATAAACATGTAGGCTAACAGAACTGTGGATAGAATACTTGATGTGAGAATAAATGAAGATGAAGAAGGGAGTTGAAAATAGATTAAACCTGGATCATTTCAGGTCCGAGTGTGCAGCTTTATCCATATCAGAGGTTCTACCATCACATCTGTTAAAGTAACTGTTCAGGTAAGATTTTCAGCTCCGTTCAGACTCCTTTAAGTCCCTGCGGTGGTCTGATCGGTCCTGTGATCGTTCCCATCGGCTGCATTCTGTAGGTATTACGGCCGATCACAAACATTAACATTGTGCAGCCACACACAGAACATCCCTCTACACTTATGTGTGGAGCTCACTTTCAGGAAAAAAATATATCTTGCATCCTCTTTTTTGTCGACGAAAATAAAGAGAGATTTTATTTTTAAACTACGTTTTACTCTCGACTTTTTGGTCAGCAATATAGCATGTTAATATAGTGACAGTTAGTGTTTAATGATGTCGATGTCGATCCTGTCATCGTCTCATCTTAATCATGGAAAAAAAGGTTGTTGAACAATTAACCCTACTGCTCATTACAAATTCTGAAATAGTTTTACTGTTTAAATGTAATAAAAGTGCAAATTTAATGAAATGACAACTGACACCAATTAAGCAAAGCACAAGCCAGTAATTGTTAAGATTTTTCATATTTATTTGTAACTTTGCCAACACAACATCTCAATGATACGATATGAATATTTAACCAGAGATTACTGATTAATCTGTTGGGGAATAAGATAAACCCACAAAGGAAATGTGGTGGAAAATACCTTCATTTAAATGTACAGTAAATTTAATGAAGGCATTACAAATCAGCTGTAAGGGAGGGGGGGGGGGGGGGGGTGCAGACAATATTCTTCAGTAAAACCACCGTAAGAGGATTCCAACTCGTGAAGCTTTCAAGAGAAGCACTACACAATAGATGTTCTTTTTTAAATCCTTTTATTTCATCATGTAATGATTTTTGTAAAGTCAGTATTAAAAGTGGTGATGGATACAGTATATAAATAAATCACAAGGCACCACAATATAATACATGTATAAGCGGCCATCCACATGATGTAAAATAAACCTGATTCATCAGACCAGGCCAGCTTCTTCCATCACTCCATGGTCCAGTTCTGATGCCCATTGTGGGAGATTTCGGTGGTGTACAGGGGGTCAGTATGGGGATTCTTACCGCTCTGCAGCTACGCAACTCCATACGCAGCAAGCTGTGATGCACATTGAACATGATCCTGTAGATCTGCCAGATGAAAGTGTAATGAGGTCTGATAGTTTATATATGCAGAATGCCTGCACACCCAGTTACGTCTGTAGTGGGCAAGTCATCACAAAGGAACACTACAAATCTTCAGAATCACCTTCAAATCCACCATCCAGAGTTTTCTCAATTGCTTCTCCTTTCTCCAACTCCACAAAATCTGACAGAAGCAGCCAGAGATGGTGAGATTGCAGTAATTGGGTGTGAGGCAGGAATACACGCTGGATGGGATACCAGTCCATCACAAGAGACCACACACACATACATTCACACCTAGGGTGTATTTTACCAGAGCCAGTCCATCTACCAGAATCTTACAGGGAGGTGAGAGGAACCTGGAGGAAACCTTTATAGACACTGGGGGAAGAGGCAAAACTCGGAGAGTAACCCAAGCTCAGGATTGAACCCTGGGACCCTGGAGCTGGCAATGAATCCCCCTGTAACACTGAGACGCACGTCTTCTCTGACAGTGCGCGTTATATCCGTCCTATCATATCTTATCCAGCACGACCTGTTTGAAGGTGTGGCTGCTGTGAAGATCATTCTGGGATAACAGAAGGCATAACAAAATATTTCTCTCTAGCTCTGTGACAATATTGCACTGAATCATTAAACACTATTCTCATCTTAAAAGGTTTAGTCCACTGTTATCTTTGTACAATGAGAGCTGATATAAAACAGAACGTTAGCAGAGATGCACGAACAAATGAAGCCTTTCTACTTGTCAGTACCAAGAGTTTTTGAGCAGCAAATGCATTTTTCAAATGTCTCTTTTCAACACAGAACTGTTTTAGTTATCTCACAAAACAGGTAAGAGTTGTGTGGGGTGTCTCGTACATTTTGTGCCTGACATTTTTGTTCACGCTTGGATAGAATCTACTTTATCTTAGAGTAAAAGATCTAAACATATTACTTCTTGCTAGATTGTGTGTGTGTGTGTGTGCGTGTGTGTGTGCGTGTGTGCGTGCGTGTGTGCGTGCTTGTGTGCGTGCGTGCGTGCGTGCGTGCGTGCGTGTGAGAGAGAGAGAGTCTGGAGGAAGTGAAGTGAGTGAAGTGAGTGGAGAGGATCAGAATCCAAGGTGAATTAAATTACAGAAAAAAATGAACTTCTCCACAATATTCAAATTTTTTGACATGCACCTTACATTGTAAGTTGTAGGAGGCGCAGATGTGTGATTTGATTGATTATGTGTGATTGATTATTAGCAGGTTCCAATGTTGTGGCAATAGTTTCCAGAAAAAAATACATATGGGTGTGATGATCGTGTCCACATCCTTTTTGGCTGTGTATCTTATATATTGTATCTTTGTTATTAAATGATCTGCATAAAATATTAAATGAATCGTGGAAAGCTTTATTTCATACAATGTTTATAATCATTATACACTGATATAAAGAAGTTAAATTTAGGTTTGCATATACACTTGTGTTTAGAAATTATACAGTATAGAACAACAAGATATTCTACTATTAACTACACAATAGTTTAAAAAGTGAAATAAAATCCTTGTAGGACTGTTAGAATGCTGAGAAATTTTCAAGCAAATCAGAACCCTCATTAAGTCTCCAGTTTCAAATACTTATGTAAAGATACCCATATTTATAAGAGTGAATCATTTTCCCCATATCCCCTTTTTCTTATGCATTATTACATACATTATATATAAGGGTCATTGTGTATGTTTTCCGATCAGGTGTAGAGCTAGAAGTGCAATGCCACTGAAAGTAGAAGTGATAGAAGAGACATCCATATCATGGAAAGTGAGCTGGCAATCACTGGTGAATTACTGGTGGAATTACTGGTGGAATTACCTGCAAAATATAAACATTATACATGATATTTAATGCACACAAATATATACACAAATATATATTTAAACCAGAATCATTTTGCCTTATTTCTAATTAACAAACACTACTTAATAAGTCACACAGTAAAGTCTGTGCAAGTGTATACTGACCAAGAATCTGGGAGACATTGATGGAGTTTGGATCAACAATAAAGTCCAAGCTGTTAAGTCCACTGAGAAGGACATTTCTCACTTGGGTCGCAGTAACATTTGGGCCACTAGAATTCATATAAATGTTGCTTTCTGTCACAATAGAACCACTCCTGAAAGGACATGAATGTAGAGATACAGATTAAAATTAAATCATTAATCAACAAAGAAATAAACAAGAAATTCAGATTCAGATCTTCCTTCTTACCTGAATTTTACAATCTTCATGAGGACGAAGTTTTTAAAGGCTTTCTTGTACAATGGTTCAACCTGAAAGAAATTAGAAATGAATCAGGAATCAACAGCAGTTTCAAACACACGGATAAACTGGTCTGTCACATTTAGTACTAGATATAGATAAAGGGAATAGATAACAAAAACACTGAGACTTAAAAATGTTCAAATTCATATATAATTGTGCCGCGTGGCATGTCCATTTAATCTGACTTCAGAATATTCATATAACTTAATGAAACTGAACTGAAACCTCAGACGAATGCAAAAATTAGACCTGTTCTATATTACTTCTTAACAGAAAGCCAACATCTGAACCATGTCGAGTTCTTTAGGTTTCCTTATAAAGAAACAGAATTGCTCTGGGGGCAAAATGACTCTTGTTTAGAAGAATCAAATAAACTGTAAATGGAAGCATTATCAATAAAACATACCTTATTACGGATATTTGTAGATTTTGCTGCAAATGCTGCAGAGCTGGTATTGGCCAGTGCTGGATCAAACGTTTCTTTGATGCTGAAGATCATGTTGAAAATTGCAGTTGCAATTAGAGGATCTGGAGGTATTACTGTTGAAGTGGTGTTTGTTGACGTGGCGTTGGTTGACGTGGCGTTTGTTGAAGTGGCGTTTGTTGACGTGGCGTTTGTTGACGTGGCGTTGGTTGACGTGGCGTTTGTTGAAGTGGCGTTTGTTGACGTGGCGTTTGTAGACGTGGCGTTGGTTGACGTGGCGTTTGTTGACGTGGCGTTTGTTGACGTGGCGTTTGTTGACGTGGCGTTGGTTGACGTGGCGTTTGTTGACGTGGCGTTTGTTGACGTGGCGTTGGTTGACGTGGCGTTTGTTGAAGTGGCGTTTGTTGACGTGGCGTTTGTTGAAGTGGCGTTTGTTGAAGTGGCGTTTGTTGAAGTGGCGTTTGTAGACGTGGCGTTTGTAGACGTGGCGTTTGTTGAAGTGGCGTTTGTTGACGTGGCGTTTGTTGAAGTGGCGTTTGTAGACGTGGCGTTTGTTGAAGTGGCGTTTGTAGACGTGGCGTTTGTAGACGTGGCGTTTGTAGACGTGGCGTTTGTTGAAGTGGCGTTTGTAGACGTGGCGTTTGTTGAAGTGGCGTTTGTAGACGTGGCGTTTGTAGACGTGGCGTTTGTAGACGTGGCGTTTGTTGACGTGGCGTTTGTTGACGTGGCGTTTGTTGAAGTGGCGTTTGTTGAAGTGGCGTTTGTAGACGTGGCGTTTGTAGACGTGGCGTTTGTTGAAGTGGCGTTTGTAGACGTGGCGTTGGTTGAAGTGGCGTTTGTAGACGTGGCGTTTGTTGAAGTGGCGTTTGTTGACGTGGCGTTGGTTGAAGTGGCGTTTGTAGACGTGGCGTTTGTTGAAGTGGCGTTTGTAGACGTGGCGTTTGTTGACGTGGCGTTTGTTGACGTGGCGTTTGTAGACGTGGCGTTTGTTGAAGTGGCGTTTGTTGAAGTGGCGTTTGTAGACGTGGCGTTTGTAGACGTGGCGTTTGTTGAAGTGGCGTTTGTAGACGTGGCGTTTGTTGACGTGGCGTTTGTTGACGTGGCGTTTGTAGACGTGGCGTTTGTTGAAGTGGCGTTTGTAGACGTGGCGTTTGTAGACGTGGCGTTTGTAGACGTGGCGTTTGTAGACGTGGCGTTTGTTGACGTGGCGTTTGTAGACGTGGCGTTTGTTGAAGTGGCGTTTGTAGACGTGGCGTTTGTTGACGTGGCGTTTGTTGACGTGGCGTTTGTTGAAGTGGCGTTTGTAGACGTGGCGTTTGTTGAAGTGGCGTTTGTTGACGTGGCGTTTGTTGAAGTGGCGTTTGTTGACGTGGCGTTTGTTGAAGTGGCGTTTGTTGACGTGGCGTTTGTAGACGTGGCGTTTGTTGAAGTGGCGTTTGTTGACGTGGCGTTTGTTGAAGTGGCGTTTGTTGACGTGGCGTTTGTAGACGTGGCGTTTGTAGACGTGCCGTTTGTTGACGTGGCGTTTGTTGACGTGGCGTTTGTAGACGTGGCGTTTGTTGAAGTGGCGTTTGTAGACGTGGCGTTTGTTGACGTGGCGTTTGTTGACGTGGCGTTTGTAGACGTGGCGTTTGTAGACGTGGCGTTTGTTGACGTGGCGTTTGTAGACGTGGCGTTTGTTGAAGTGGCGTTTGTAGACGTGGCGTTTGTTGAAGTGGCGTTTGTAGACGTGGCGTTTGTTGACGTGGCGTTTGTTGACGTGGCGTTTGTTGAAGTGGCGTTTGTAGACGTGGCGTTTGTTGAAGTGGCGTTTGTTGACGTGGCGTTTGTTGAAGTGGCGTTTGTTGACGTGGCGTTTGTTGAAGTGGCGTTTGTTGACGTGGCGTTTGTAGACGTGGCGTTTGTTGAAGTGGCGTTTGTTGACGTGGCGTTTGTTGAAGTGGCGTTTGTTGACGTGGCGTTTGTAGACGTGGCGTTTGTAGACGTGCCGTTTGTTGACGTGGCGTTTGTTGACGTGGCGTTTGTAGACGTGGCGTTTGTTGAAGTGGCGTTTGTAGACGTGGCGTTTGTTGACGTGGCGTTTGTTGACGTGGCGTTGGTTGACGTGGCGTTGGTTGACGTGGCGTTGGTTGACGTGCCGTTTGTAGACGTGGCGTTTGTTGACGTGGCGTTTGTAGACGTGGCGTTTGTAGACGTGGCGTTTGTTGAAGTGGCGTTTGTTGACGTGGCGTTCGTTGAAGTGGCGTTCGTTGAAGTGGCGTTCGTTGAAGTGGCGTTCGTTGACGTGGCGTTCGTTGAAGTGGCGTTCGTTGACGTGGCGTTTGTTGAAGTGGCGTTTGTTGAAGTGGCGTTTGTTGAAGTGGCGTTTGTTGAAGTGGCGTTTGTTGACGTGGCGTTTGTAGACGTGGCGTTTGTAGACGTGGCGTTTGTTGAAGTGGCGTTTGTAGACGTGCCGTTTGTTGACGTGGCGTTTGTTGACGTGGCGTTTGTAGACGTGGCGTTTGTTGAAGTGGCGTTCGTAGACGTGGCGTTTGTTGACGTGGCGTTTGTTGACGTGGCGTTGGTTGAAGTGCCGTTGGTTGAAGTGGCGTTTGTAGACGTGGCGTTTGTTGAAGTGGCGTTTGTTGACGTGGCGTTTGTTGACGTGGCGTTTGTAGACGTGGCGTTTGTTGAAGTGGCGTTTGTTGACGTGGCGTTTGTTGACGTGGCGTTTGTTGAAGTGGCGTTTGTTGAAGTGGCGTTTGTAGACGTGGCGTTTGTAGACGTGGCGTTTGTAGACGTGGCGTTTGTTGAAGTGGCGTTTGTAGACGTGGCGTTTGTTGACGTGGCGTTGGTTGACGTGGCGTTGGTTGACGTGGCGTTGGTTGACGTGGCGTTTGTTGACGTGCCGTTTGTAGACGTGGCGTTTGTTGACGTGCCGTTTGTAGACGTGGCGTTTGTTGAAGTGGCGTTTGTAGACGTGGCGTTTGTAGACGTGGCGTTTGTTGAAGTGGCGTTTGTAGACGTGCCGTTTGTTGACGTGGCGTTTGTTGACGTGGCGTTTGTAGACGTGGCGTTTGTTGAAGTGGCGTTTGTAGACGTGGCGTTTGTTGACGTGGCGTTTGTTGACGTGGCGTTTGTTGACGTGGCGTTTGTAGACGTGGCGTTTGTTGACGTGCCGTTTGTAGACGTGGCGTTTGTTGAAGTGGCGTTGGTTGAAGTGGCGTTTGTTGACGTGGCGTTCGTTGAAGTGGCGTTCGTTGACGTGGCGTTCGTTGACGTGGCGTTCGTTGACGTGGCGTTTGTTGAAGTGGCGTTTGTTGACGTGGCGTTTGTTGAAGTGGCGTTTGTTGACGTGGCGTTTGTAGACGTGGCGTTTGTAGACGTGGCGTTTGTTGAAGTGGCGTTTGTAGACGTGCCGTTTGTTGACGTGGCGTTTGTTGACGTGGCGTTTGTTGACGTGGCGTTTGTAGACGTGGCGTTTGTTGAAGTGGCGTTTGTAGACGTGGCGTTTGTTGACGTGGCGTTTGTTGACGTGGCGTTGGTTGAAGTGCCGTTTGTTGACGTGGCGTTTGTTGACGTGCCGTTTGTAGACGTGGCGTTTGTTGAAGTGGCGTTTGTTGACGTGGCGTTGGTTGAAGTGGCGTTTGTAGACGTGGCGTTCGTTGAAGTGGCGTTCGTTGACGTGGCGTTCGTTGAAGTGCCGTTTGTTGACGTGGCGTTTGTTGACGTGCTGTTTGTAGACGTGGCGTTTGTTGAAGTGGCGTTTGTAGACGTGGCGTTTGTTGACGTGGCGTTTGTAGACGTGGCGTTTGTTGAAGTGGCGTTTGTTGAAGTGGCGTTTGTAGACGTGGCGTTTGTTGACGTGGCGTTTGTTGAAGTGGCGTTTGTTGAAGTGGCGTTTGTTGACGTGGCGTTTGTTGAAGTGGCGTTTGTTGAAGTGGCGTTTGTTGAAGTGGCGTTTGTTGACGTGGCGTTTGTAGACGTGGCGTTTGTTGACGTGGCGTTGGTTGACGTGGAGTTTGTTGACGTGGCGTTTGTTGACGTGGAGTTTGTTGAAGTGGCGTTTGTTGACGTGGCGTTGGTTGAAGTGGCGTTTGTTGACGTGGCGTTTGTTGACGTGGCGTTTGTTGACGTGGCGTTGGTTGAAGTGCCGTTTGTTGACGTGGCGTTTGTTGACGTGGCGTTTGTTGACGTGGCGTTTGTTGACGTGGCGTTGGTTGAAGTGGCGTTGGTTGAAGTGCCGTTCGTAGACGTGGCGTTCGTTGAAGTGGCGTTCGTTGACGTGGCGTTGGTTGAAGTGGCGTTGGTTGAAGTGGCGTTTGTTGACGTGGCGTTCGTTGAAGTGGCGTTTGTTGACGTGGCGTTCGTTGAAGTGGCGTTTGTAGACGTGGCGTTTGTTGACGTGGCGTTTGTTGACGTGGCGTTTGTTGAAGTGGCGTTTGTAGACGTGGCGTTTGTTGACGTGGCGTTGGTTGAAGTGGCGTTTGTTGACGTGGCGTTGGTTGAAGTGGCGTTTGTTGAAGTGGCGTTTGTTGACGTGGTGTTTGTTGAAGTGGCGTTTGTAGACGTGGCGTTTGTTGACGTGGCGTTGGTTGAAGTGGCGTTTGTTGAAGTGGCGTTTGTTGAAGTGGCGTTTGTAGACGTGGCGTTTGTTGAAGTGCCGTTTGTAGACGTGGCGTTTGTAGACGTGGCGTTTGTTGAAGTGCCGTTCGTTGACGTGGCGTTTGTAGACGTGGCGTTCGTTGACGTGGAGTTTGTTGACGTGGAGTTTGTTGAAGTGGAGTTTGTTGAAGTGTTTGTTGAAGAGGTGTTTGTCACTATTAATTGAGAGGTTAAATAGGAATTAGAATACTTACATGTACAAAATGTTATTAAAGTGCAGTATCAGTGAAAGTGAATACTGACCAGGAACCCGGGTGACTTTTATAGAAGTTGGAATAATGTTCAAGCTTGAGTTGGTGCTGGTCGCATTAACAAGGGCGTCTTGTAGTGTGGAGTTAGTTGGGATGGTGCCATTGGCGGTAAATTCAAGAGTGGAATTTGTCACAATCGAACCATTCCTAAAACACAACCATAGTTAAATACAGCATGAAATTCTGAATCTCAAAAGCAATGAAAAATAATTATTCAGAGCAGAGCTTGAAGTGGGCCTGTCACCACCTGTACTCTGTACCCGCACTTCTACATTTTACTCTTTGGTATAACGTGACATTTTGTTGTGTACCGGTACTTCTCACAAGCTGCCAGTACTCTTTTCTGTCTTCTCCAGATCAGGTTCTGGGTGATTCATAGTTACCCTAAACAAACTACATTACCCAGGGGGCACTACATGATGCTCACCTGTTCCCGTTCTCTCGACAAGTCTCAAGATTAAAAATAAATAAAATAATATAAAGTCTCAAGATAAATAACGTTAATGCTAGTCTATCGTTATGTAAATTAATGTTAATGCTAGTCTAAGTAACGTAACATTTACGCTAAGTAATGTTAATAGCAATAATGTTGGCCTGGCTCTAAAAGGGCACAAAGGGAACGCGTGAGTCAGACAACGACTACGTTTACATGCATCTCAAATTCTGTTTAAGGTCTATATTCAGAATACGATGTTTATATGCGTACAGTATTTACATGCAACAAAGTTCCAATCATATCCCACATTCATAATATAGTAATAATAAAACTAAGAGTATATAAGTATCATACAGATATTACATTATTATATTATTACATTATTACAGTAAAATACAGATATTACAATGATCTAGATATTCTAGAGATATTGCAAATGGTGTCCCTTTGAGTAAATACATTTATGTTGTGTACATCAGCGATAGCTCCTAGTATCTTTTACTCCCTGTGGAAGTCCAGAATGTAATATTTAATGATTAGTCGATACCGACCCATACACACACCAACTCCAATAAGAGGAGTACCGGCACTTTTTTCCACTTTAAGCAGTGATTCAGAACAACGTTTTTGTTACGCCACGGCGAGCTCGCGGCCGCTGTGCCGGCGCAGACTACACATCCCAGCCACATCCACGCTCAAGTTCGCTGGAATACTGAGTGCAAACACCTGCGCGCCGCCCAAGGTTATTTAAGACCCTATTAACAACAACGTGGCGCGAAGTAACGCTAAAGCTCTCTCTACGTTGGCTTGTTACCACGCTCTCTACGAACATTGGATCTTCATTGGTTTTGGAACTTCCGCCTCGTTCTCAACTACGAATCTGGATTTACGTTTTGGATTATTGTGTTTGCCTCGGACTCGGAATCGCTTTCCTATCTGCGTATCCTCGGCCCGCGCTTGCCTCTTACCAGGTAACGTGACAGTTTTCACGTATTATTTCTCACCTGAATTCAAGAATGACCATCTGGATGAAGTTTGTGAAGGTTTGTCTGTAAATTGGTTCAAGCTGAAAAATATTATTATTAGTTCATTAATTAATCAGTTTTTTCAGAAATACAGACATCACGTGTATTGGCTGTCTGCTTGGTCACTTTTAGCCCTAGATGAAATTTCATTAAAATATCATATAAACGGAAGCAATATCAATCAAACGTACCTGATGGCGGATCGTTGTAGCTTTTGCTGTGAACTGTGGAGAGCTGGTATTGGCCATTTCTTCAACAAAGGTTTCATTGATGCTAAAGACCAAGTTGAATGTTGCAGCTACTGCAGAAGTGTTTGTTGAATTTGAATTACTCGTAGAATTGTCTGCGGAACTTGTGGCTGTCAGACAGAAAAAATCAACTTTGATTGCCAATATACTGCAAACATATTAAAGATAGCAGCCACTCAGTGGTGTTAACTGTGAAAGCCAACTGCAGCATGAGAACTCTGCAGATATTTGTCCTGAAACTCAGAGTTTTGTTACAAAAACTACTTTGCATTCACCATGGAAACGGAAAATGTTTAACATATTAGGCTCATTAAGTAATACTTTCTCTAGGATAACTCGGAGCAGACGTGTGCCAAAGCCGCTGTCCCTGAAGTCCCTGACAATCTAACAACAAACAGTTCTAGAGGGGAAATGATAATGCTCCAAAAGAAAAAACTATAACCAAATATATTTAAAGACATTTAAAATCCCATTTGATGTTTTAAAGGCTACGAACCACAAGGCCCACAGTTTGAAACGAGATGCCAGGTACAAGCATAACAAGCTCTTCTACAACAAACAGCTTCCTTGTCACTTTCAAAAGACAAATAAGTGCCCATTTTGAGCCACCTTAAAAAACGTTGAAATCACCTAACACAGATTATACCTTGTCTCTCAATTCCAGATCCAGTTCAACTGTCTTTGATTCAAACAAACAAAATCAAGCTGGGAAGAAAATTCAGAAAGCTTCTCACCTTGTGTGGAATCCACCACCCAAATTTAAAATAGTACACTATATACCCAAAAGTATGTGGACACTCGATCATCACACTCATATGTGGGCCTTTCACAAACATTTTACCGTGATGCTTGAAAGTTTGTGAACCCTTTAGAACCCTGACCCTAACCCATTTTCACAGTCCTAAAAGTAGATAAAGAACCCAATTAAACAAACGAGACCAAAATATTATACTTGGATGTTTATTTATTGAGGGAAATGTTCCAATATTACATATCTGTGAGTTTCAAAAGTATGTGAACATCTAGGATTAGCAGTTAATCTGAAGGTGAAATTAGAGTCAGAAATTATACAAAGTATAATATTCTTGTCTCATTTGTTTAATTGAGTTTTCTTTATCTACTTTTAGGACATGTGTGAAAATCTGATGATGTTTTAGGTCATATATATGCAGAAATACAGAAAAACTCACAAACTTTCAGTACCACTGTATAAATACATAGACTGATAAACTGGCATGCATAGTTTGATTAAATACTTAAGCATAGATATGTTTCTACAGAGTGCGTCCGGAAAGTATTCACAGCGCTTCACTTTCTCCACATTGTGTTATGTTACAGTCTTATTCCAAAATGGATTCAATTCATTATTTTCCTCAAAATTCTACAAAAAATACCCCATAATGACAATGTGAAAGAAGTTTGTTTGAAATCTTTGCAAATTTATTAAAAAATAAAAAATAAAAAAAGTACATGTACATAAGTACTCACAGCCTTTGCCATGACACTCAAAACTGAGCTCAGGTGCGTCCTGTTTCCACTGATCATCCTTCAGATGTTTCTGCAACTCGTCATTATGGGGTATTGTTTTAGGAATTTTAATAATAAAATAATGAATTTAATCCATTTTGAAATAAGGCTATAACATAACAAAATGTGGAAAAAGTGAAGCGCTGTGAATCCTTTCCCGATGCACTGTACATCCTTTGTGACAAAAGACCGAGCGCTCTACACAAAGTACCAGTATAAATGGTGAGTGAAGATAACTGTTCGAAACAAGAAAAGATTTTACAACAAGTTTGATTAGTACATTGTTTGCTTTACATTCACTGCCAAGTGTTATTGTGTCACAAATACACCGGTGCAGGTTTGATTGATGTTTAATGACAGCATTTGTTGTGGTTTCTAGTCTTATTTTTGACTGTTTTTGTATATCTTTATAATATATGTATACATTAATCTACAGTGCTATTGATAGTGTTTGCCATGCAGTGTGTTGTATAAAAATAGCATAACTTATTTACATAAAGGGTCAATTCTGATTATATCTGATATATCTGATTTCTAGAGCTGTGTGTGTCGCACTTCTGTAATTCACACATAGTCTTGATAAATAATACAGCTTTAACTGAGTGAGTTATATTTGAGCAGGATGACGTCAGTGACGAGAGAAACTGAGATGGAATTCAGACACTCAGGGAAAGAATAGGAAAAAGACAACACTTACCAATCAGACACAAGATAGCCAGAATAACCCTCCAGTCCATTGTGGTGTTTATAACCTAAAATATATATATATATTTATACAAAACATTTTTTAAAAAAAATAGATATAGTAAAAGCTAAGCAAAGTAAATACATTTCCATAAAAGACTTTCATCAGGTGTGTAAGTAAAGTGCTTCTGTGGCCGCAGGAGGGGAAACCAGTAGATATTCCAGTTCCAGTCTACAATTACTGCTAAACAGATAGTTTAGCAATACCCATGCCACATAAGATTAAAGAAAATAATGATTATTTTATATATATATATATATATATATATATATATATATATATATATATATATATATAACTTTTTTAATTCTAATGATATATATGTATATTTGTATGAATAATATTTATATACTTTGTATATTTATATTTAATGTTGTTTTGGGGCATGTTAATGTGGGGCAGGAAGAAATAAAGTAACTACTCACCTGTGTCTACAGGTAGCAGATGTGGAGAGTTCTCAGTCCAGTTCGAGTGTAAAACACAGAGCGGGTAAATGGGCTTTTTAACTAAAGGTGTAACAATACATACTATAATTATGTCAAACCCATGCCGTGAAAAGAGTCTGGGAGTGAATCATCGTTTGGCTGCTTGTTTTTTCAAACATGATTGTTAAATGGCATTTCATGTTTTTTCTGTTACACACCATAGTGTCACTTTTTTAAAAACAAAACAAAACAAGGATATAAATAAAACACTCACAAGTGTTTGATATCTATTTGCTATCAGTTAACCTGAAATATAGTATGATGTTTAGCTAGTTAAATCAAAACATCTCTCTTTAGATATAAAGAAAACGGCAGTTGAAAGGATTCATTTTTGCTTATGTAGCTCAGCTGAACTTCTCCTTCCTCTTCGTCTTCTTCTTCTCTTCTTCTTCTTATTATTATTATAAGGGGGGCACTGTAGCTAACTCTTTAGCACACTTGCCTCGCACCTCCAGGGTTGGGGGTTTGAATCCCGCCTCTGGCCTGTATGTACTGAGCTTGAATGTTCTCCCCATGCTTTGTGGGTTTTCTCCAGTACTCCAATTTCCTCCACCGAAGACATGCATTATAGGCTGAATGGCATTTTTAAATTGTCCGTAGTGTGTGAATGTGTGTGTGATTGTGTTCCCTGGGATACGCTCCAGGATCCTTTCTATTTTCCTTATAGTGACAGTAAGAACACGCTGGGGATTCTGAGTCTAGAAATTGTTGAAGACCATGCCAAAAAGAAACACAATGCTCGTCTATCAACATATGCAATACATATCTTTACTTGGACACACCTAGTCGCTCAACCAGTCCCTCAACCAGTCCCTCATTTAGTTCCTCAACCATTCCCTCAACCATTCCCTCAACCAGTCCCTCAACCAGTCCCTCAACCAGTCCCTCAGCCAGTCCCTCATTTAGTTCCTCAACCAGTCCCTCAGCCAGTCCCTCATTTAGTTCCTCAACCATTCCCTCAACCATTCCCTCAACCAGTCCCTCAACCAGTCCCTCAACCAGTCCCTCAGCCAGTCCCTCATTTAGTTCCTCAACCAGTCCCTCAACCAGTCCCTCAACCAGTCCCTCAACCAGTCCCTCATTTAGTTCCTCAACCAGTCCCTCAACCAGTTCCTCAGCCACTCCCTCAACCAGTCCCTCGATCACTGGACATGTTACTTCAGCACGCAACGTGAGATAAGCAGGTGATCGAATCTTGTACGCTTGTATAATGAATTATTGATGGTAGTAGCTGAGATACCGGCATTAATCAGTAAAAAAAACAAGAAAAATGCTCAAGGCTGTACTGGCCAAGGCATCATACCACATTCATACACTGCTTCAAGAATGTGGCTCAGATGCTATGAGCTAAAGCCTGTTATCAGTGAAGAATGACACTGGATTACCTTACCTGCAGAAGATGGAGTTGAAGAACGAGTTTACCTGCAAGAAAGGAACTGAAGCCATGAATGCGACCTCTCACCAGTTCCTCTAATCGTCTGTCAGGGTGAGCATGTGAGCAAACTCAAACAGACCTACAGTGTTTACCAGAGGCAGGGGAATGGGTTGAAGAGAGGCAGCAGAGGGCTTGGCACGCTTGTCGGATGACGTAAATCTGCAGCCCCGTAATTCATTTCTCCACTTTTGGACTGCCTCAATGCTATATATATATATATATATATATATATATATATATATATATATATATATATGTGTGTGTATATATATGTGTATATATATGTATATATATGTATATGTGTGTGTGTGTGTGTGTGTGTGTGTGTGTGTAAAATATTTTACTTACTTTCCTGTGTTACATTTAATATGATTCTGCAAGTGCTCACAAAACTAGAAAAAAGACAGAAAGTGTATTTTGATTTGCATTTGCATTCAGAGAACTTTAAACTGTTTTATTTTAGAACATTATGAATGGATTGTTTTCAATATTTCTTGTTTTTTTGGCTTTGTGGTCCAAGGCTTTTGTATTATTAAATGTTTTGAAAGAAAAGTGTTTGGGTAAAGTTTTCTTAGCCAACACTCTTTGTGTTTATCAGACATGAAGATGAAGAAGGGAGTTGAAAATAGATTAAACCTGGATCATTTCAGGTCCGAGTGTGCAGCTTTATCCATATCAGAGTTTCTACCATCACATCTGTTAAAGTAACTGTTCAGGTAAGATTTTCAGCTCCGTTCAGACTCCTTTAAGTCCCTGCGGTGGTCTGATCGGTCCTGTGATCGTTCCCATCGGCTGCATTCTGTAGGTATTACGGCCGATCACAAACATTAACATTGTGCAGCCACACACAGAACATCCCTCTACACTTATGTGTGGAGCTCACTTTCAGGAAAAAAATATATCTTGCATCCTCTTTTTTGTCGACGAAAATAAAGAGAGATTTTATTTTTAAACTACGTTTTACTCTCGTCTTTTTGGTCAGCAATATAGCATGTTAATATAGTGACAGTTAGTGTTTAATGATGTCGATGTCGATCCAGTCTAGAATTCTCTCTCCACACTGTGTTTAGTACGCTCCTTACTGTGCTCACTGAAGCCTCAGTGCCTGTTACCACCAAGTCTTGCTGTCAACCTGACTCCTCGGAAATCTGTTGCAGCCGTTGATAGCTTTTATTTTCTGCCCCGTGCAGGTATTTCATAAACTTTCTGACCCTAGCCAGTTCAGGTATTTTATGCGTTCCAGCTCAAGTATACCTGGTGCAACTAATGAAGCCGTTGATTAGTTTATCATCAGGTGTGCTTGATGACACCTGTTCTGCATATTTGTGCTGTTGTGAGGGATTCTATTCAGGGGGGTGAATAATTTGGAAACTCGAGAAATCATTGTAAGTTGCATTTTCAGTTTTCAGGAAACCACTTGAAGCATTTGTTGTGTTGAAGTATTTGAATTGCTTCTGTTTTTTTCATTGACAATAAACCTGTGGCGGGGGGGGGGGGGGGGGGGGGTGGAGTAGGCTGGCTAGACGGTCAATTAGCTTTTGTAGGTTGGGACATCTGCAAATTCAACACTGCCAAACCAGTCTGGGCACATACGCACATACATACATTGAAACTTCTAAGTTCACATTGCTGAAAACACTTTGATGGCATTGTCTGCATGATAAGTGAGTGGTACATTTTGAGCAAACAGTCATCAAGCCTTTTTTCTCCTCTCTGAATTTTCCAGAGAACAGAACATGAGCTGGGTGCAAGGCATCCAAGATGATTTACTGAGACCTCGTCTGGCATCTAGTAGTGAAGCTCTTGAAGCTGTTATAATGTGTTTTTATATACATCTTCAACTTCGCCTTCTATTAAAAATTAAACACTCTAACCAAGAACTCATCACCTCTCACCTGGACCCCTGCAACTCTCTATATTATGGGATGTCAAAGTCACAGATTGTCCACCTACAATTAGTCCAAAATGCTGCGGCCAGATGTTTAGCAAAAAGACGAAAAAGTGACCACATCACTCCCGTCCTGAGAGATCTCCACTGGTTTCCGGTCAAATTCAGAATCGATTTTAAAATTCTTTATTCGTTTCCAAATCTCCGAACAATCAAGCTCCCAAGTATCTTACTGATATACTCCGGCCCTACACTCACTCTAGAAGTTTAAGATCCTGTGGTCAAAACCTTCTCACGGTCCCTCGCACCAGATTAAAACGCCGAGGGGAACGAGCTTTCTCTGTAGCCCGGCCCAGATTATGGAATTGTTTAGCTCCCTACTGATCTTAAAATTACTTCTTAAATCTTTATTTTTATTTATTTATTTATTTATTTATTTATTTATTTATTTATTTCCTTGTATTCTAGAATTGTTTTATTGTGTCTACTGTACAGCACTTTGGTCGGTCTCAGGCTGTTTTTAACTGTGCTGTATAAATAAAACAAACTTGAACTTGAACTTAATACCAGGAAGTAGCAGACTTTTAATAGACACAAATAGGTATGCAAATAAGGCGGGCACTGTCTGTGTTTTTTTTGTTCTGTCTGGCTACGATTAGAGATGTGCATTAAGATCCTGAATGGAACACAACAGCAAGTTATGCGAGTGCTTTATACGTTCATGCAGGTGACTTTATACGTTATTTTATAGGTGGTTTATTCGTCCCCTGCCATTTTCAGTGACTATGTTTACATGGACAGCAGTAATCTAATTATTGACCTTATTCTGAGAGACAATATTGTGATTAAGGTGTTTACATGAGTCGCTGTTAAAATACTCCTTTCATGTTGCCGTTTTACATGTTCTAGAACATAGATCGATTAACGGCACACGTCATCACGTCAACTCGCGACACGGCATGTGATGATTGTTTATATCTCCATCGTAGTGACCTGAGTATGCACACTTGTGTGTGTGCCTTTAGTTATTAGTCACGCAATAATGGGCTTTATCATACTTGGAGCCCTATTAGCCATCTTCACTAGAATTGATTGGACCTGAAATTCCGAGTTGAAAGACCGTCCCAGTGCACTTCTCTGCGTCGGATCCAGCGCACTTCTCTGCGTCAGACGTCAGGTTTTTCCAAGTTCTGAACACAGTGGTTTGGAGCATTACATTTAGGAAGCATAAACAAATTAATAAAATTAAATGAGAACACGACAAAGTCCTAATTATGTGAATGACCTTTAACATGAGTTATCAGTGAGGAAAAGATCATTGTCGTGTAAAAATGCAGTTGAGAAATCAGACACATAATGACACCTGGAGCTCAGCCAGTGTGGCGTTTGGTCACATGGTGGAGTGGAACATGTGTGCTTTGTTTGGTTGCTGATATTTTAAGAAACAGAAGTTTATGGGTGTGTTCAATGAAATATTATAGGTGCAAGCACGAACTGGCGTGTCCAGGCATCAAAGAGTGCAGTAACATCAGTTGCACAACATCATCATGCGGTACTATTGAAGACAACTCACGGTAAATGTAAAACGGTGTACTGTTGCACGACTTTGTTTGCAACTGCATACTACACATACTGAACCTTTCCCAAGGTAAGGATTACATAGTGTAAAGCCTCCACCCACGCAACAAGATCACGGCAGAGTTTAGTCATTCATTTTAGAAAGTGCTTTTAATGCTACACCAATTTTTTACTGCAAATTCTCACGACCAAAGAAATGTCAAGAGCCACTTTTTGACATCCTGTGTTGTAATAAAATCACGGAATTGTGTTTGAGAGACATTTTTTGACACGAATAAGACACACTGTCTTCACATTATCTCATCCTAACACAACATAAATAAACACTATGTACTGACGATCTATTTTAAAACACGGGGTCACTCTAATAGCACTTTTTGCCTTTAAATGTATTACTTATGTAATGATAATTTTATAAATGTACAAACATTTTGCTTTCTGTTTTCTCTCTCGTAGGTGAATAACCTTTAATAACCCGAGTGGAATTTACCAGAAAAACATCATAGCTATTTTGATTGAAGTGTAAAAATGCTGTACAGAGACCACGAATACTCGTCATACCTCTCGATGTCTAAAATAAGCAGCTGAGCAGATTGACACAGGTACGGGTGTACGTACATCACAGGGATATGGTGTCACATTTGTAGACAGATGATTTGGGTTTTGTTCCAGTTCTGATTTCAGCCTTCCACAGTGAAATCTTCTGCACAATCCTGTGCTGAGGAGAAGAAAGTGAGATGAACTCTGTGAGCTTTACTGTTTACTCACTGCATTAAAAAAAAAAAAAAAAGATTTAAAGAAAAGTGTTTTTTTTTCAGTAATAAAATTTTCTCTAGTGATAAATTGTTGATATAGTCTCATCCAAAAGTATTGGAACAGCAAGGCCAGTTCTGTTGTCAAAAAGAGAAAAAACAAAAACCATTCTGTTCCTTTTTTAGCATGAACTTAAACACAGTTCACACTGTTAACATATTCTGTGTTCTGAAACAAATACCATCAGCTCATGTAGTGAAATAATACAGAATAATAATATGAAAATATGTTACACTGCTTCTCATTTTACAAGCTACGTTTATGGTGATTAATCCATTATTTGTGTAATAATTTACATGTATAATCAGTTATTGGGTATAAATGTATATCCCCGAATATCACTATAACAACATTACTTTGACAACAGAATATTTATAGTTTTACGAAACGTTTTTCCTGAATGTTCCAGATCATTCCATTTTTCACACCTGCACAAAATATTATATATTAATATAAAGAGTGGTGTTTTTATCACATTATTACAAAGCTGGTGTGTATAAAAAGCATGTTTAAAATAAAGAAGCCATCCTTCATCCAAGCAGAAGTCATTTCTTTTTCTTTCTTTCTTTTTTATCATTCTGCAGCCTCCATCAGAGTGAAAACCACCACAATAACACGGTGCTAATTAGTGAAATTCTGTAAAATGTCCTGCCCCAGGTCTCTAAGACGAATCCTGCGCTGGTGTCTCCATCTAGTGTCAGAAGACAGAATCAGCACTCTTATGTGCAGTGAAGTCCTCCCCGAGTTTAATAAACACAAAGTGTGAAATATTTAACACTGTAAAAAGACAGATTTTATTTTTTACAGCAAAATAAATATCTGCATGCCTTTACAATAGTATGGTCCAAATTACTTTCTGAATTTTTAAGAACTATAATTATAGTTATTATTTGGGTTTATACATAACTACTGTGTAATTATATTGTTAACTATAAATATTGTTTCGGGTTTTTTTTTCGTAAAGATACACTACAGCACGTGCATACTTCACACTATATATAAACTAATTGTTGTGCTGTTCATGATAGAAAGTGGTCATATGGGGCGTGGCCACTCACGTTAATAGGTCACATGACCATGTCTGTAGCCTGTACTTGTGCTATGAGCTCAGTAATTTATGCTGCATTCATTCAAGCTATGTCCAAATGATTGGAGTTACGAAGTGAGAACACTTGAACGCTTCTACAATGTCGTGAGTACAACTCGAGAACTCGTGTTTTTCTCTGAGTTGGGGGCGTGGCAATAACAAAAAGAGTATATGCAAAAAGAATATGTGATGCGTGTGGTGGTAATTTTGCGTGTTAACTGATCAGACTCAGAAGGGAACCCATCCTCATCTGGGTGACACCGGGTAGTGCGATAAATAAATAAATCCCTTCTATCCCTGCTGAAAACAAACAAACAAACAAACGAAAAACTCTCATAGATTTTGTAATGGTTATAATTGGAATTGTAATGGTTTTAATGTAAACTGTAATGGTCCCAGTTGGTCTCTACTGGTAATATGTTGCGTTCTATTGGTGACATGTTATGACTAGTGGATACCTCGTACGCACAAATTTCCCGGGAGGACTTCCAGTTTTAAAACTCTGGTTTGCTTTTTGGTTCCGATTTTCAAAGATATATACTTCACGTAAATAATCATAATTGCATTTAGAGAAAACAAGTTGTTGTGTTAGGTTGTGCTGGCTCTCCCTTATGTTATTCTAGTTATTTTTAGAAGATAAGATGTAGTGTAAGGGCTAAGATTGCTTTTTTACTATTAGACTTTCAGTCTGCCTTAAAAATACTGTAGTTGCGATATGTCGCCGGTAGATGGCGCAACTGAACTGTAATAATTCAATTCAATTCAATTCAATTTTATTTGTATAGCGCTTTTTACAATAGACATTGTCTCAAAGCAGCTTTACAAAAATAATAATGCCTTATAGCACACTTTATCTCTTCCCTTCAATCAGTGATTCAGTTAACACAAGTGTGAGGAAACTGTTAATAAGAAAACACCCCCAACACACATACCCCCAATACACACCCCCACCCCACCCCATATTATTTTGGCTATTGGTATTGACAGTGATCAGTAAGACTGGAGGCCTGTAATTTTTGTTGTTCTAATAATGAACAATTACCGTTGAAATATTAGTCGTGATGAGAGACAGAAAGAATATTTGGTGCTTATACCATTAGAGGGCGCTGATGACCAGCGTTAGGGGGGAAAACACCCGCAAAAGCACAGAGTAAGAGCATCAATGCTCGGGGTGTTGAGCTGTACGGTCACACCGTGTGGTATGGTCTCTAACGATTATTATGTCTTGTAATTAATTACAGAACATAAAGACAACGGTGAGCAAATAAAGAATCTACATTACCCCAAACATGCATTACTCGTTTTAATGTGTGCAACACAAGTGAGCTAGCCGGACACAAGCTAACCTGACTGATTCCTGAGAGCATTTTTAAACCATTAAATGTGTACAACTATTACTCTGACAACAGTTTAAAAAAATAATAAAAATTATTCCAGTGCAGTAGCACTGTGTCATAATATTTCGAATAGCAGTTAGCTAGTTAGCTTATGAGCTGAGGTAATTGTCAGCCTTTTTACACTGACAAATGGTCATACCTCAGTCATTTAAAAGAATATATATATATATATATATATTTAAACTACAACACACATTATAAAGATGACAGTGACACAATCTATAAAGATTTATATATTTGAAAATTTTATATTCATAAAAGCATCAGACAGTAGAACAGTTTTAGCTTTTGTTCAACAAACTCTGAGGACAACCGAGAAATAATATTAATAACAAGAGTCTCGAATTGTTATTAAAAGCGTCACATCTTTAAAAATAATTTTAAATTTACTGATACGTGCAGATACATGTGTAAAAGTGCACAATTATGATATGTATAAACACTGGCATGTTTCACTAGCCCAGGGTGTTCAAGGTGGAACAAACTATACTGTATATTTATAGCAGGTCATTGTATGTGTATCATTCAAGAATCATTCAGTGGAAGTAGAACACACACACACACACACACACACACACACACACACACACACACAAAACAAAAACAAACAGGCTTTACTGCACAGGTTGTGCACTTGAATTGTCTTCATCCTTGAAATCACCTGACTTACTATTTGGCAACTGAAAGAGAAACTACAGCAGCTCTGGGAATCACCTCACCCTGGGCTGGTTCATTTCGGCTAACCACAAGATGTACAAACACTGAAGCAAAAAGGCAGCAGTTCAGAAACTAAAATAAATCTAGTGAAATATATCTACGCCATATGTCCAAAACTATGTGGACACCTGATCATACCCATATGTGCCCATTCCAAAACGATGAGCATTAATATGGAGGTATTCCCCCTTTACTGTTATAATATGCTCCACTCTTCTGGGAAGGATTTCCACTAGATTTTGGGGTGTGGCTGTGGGGAACAGTGTTCATTCAGCTACTAAAGCGTTAGTGAGGTTGAGGTCAGGCACTGATATTGATGTGCCGAGACTCCAATTCCAGTTCATCCCAAAAGTGTTCAGTGGGGTTGAGGTCAGGGTTCTGTGATGGTCAGATGTCCACAAATGTTTGTCCATATAGTGCATAGACATGCATTTATTATCCAACACATATTATTTCTTGCTATATTTCGAGCATTTAAAGGAAATTCATTTATAACTTGAGATCTGATAGCATGCATGGCATTCTGCCATCAGGAACACCAACAGAAGAAACGTGCCTGCTGGAAACCACCTGAAATTTACCACACCACTTTTAATATACCAGATCAACTGTGTTTTCACTTTCCTTTAAAGGGTTATAGCAAATTCTGGTTATTTATTTCTCTTGTTGTTCTGCAGTTAAAAAAAAAATCCAACATGAATTCACAGTGTTTAGAATCTTTTTAATACATTAAAGCTTTTAAATCAGGTTATGCAATATATTACATTTAATAATTATTATTCATGATATCAGTACATCAGTAAATAACATGGTAATTACAGTCAGCTGAAAGAATTACAAATTAAAAGAAAGTTTTACATTAAAAATATAAAGCGAGACCAAGTGACAGAAATGTATAGACATAACTACAAACTCAATGTAAATGGTTTTAAATTATATTACACTACAGATATAGGTATGATGACCTGTTTAGTGTGTGTTGTAGTATATATTTTTATTTCCTGCCAGTGAATAATTAAAAGGCAATACAATTCTACAGGCTTAAACACAATAAACCCGTGCACCCACTGTTATTTTAAAATAGACCTGAGATGGTTTGTGAGAGAGTGAGAAATGAAAACAGATTTGATTTTATGGGAAATTAATTTTACAGATGAAGAGAGAGGTGTAATGTCCGGTCTCTTATCCTCCACGGCATCTCTGGAAGGTGATGAACACGGCCCCGGGCTTCACCCCCAGATCTCTCAGGATCGCGTGCGCTGCAACTGGTTTGCCATTGAAGGCAAGGCGTAGATTGTTCCCCAGCTCAGGCCTCATCTGCAGGTACTTCTTGATCAGTGTGTCAACGGTGTCTGTGATCTTCAGGTCAATTGGGATGTTGGTATTCTTAGAAGGGTCGAACACCTTCACGTCAATGTTATCAGGCTGAGGAGATCCTGGGGCATCATCATACACCTTTAGAAAGCTGTGAGTGGTCTGACCCAACTGTGGATGAAACTGGTTCTGAGGGCCGAGAACAAGCTCCTCAACATCCGCCCACTGGATGATGTCTTCCCACTACAAAAGAGAGAGTTGGGAAGAAGGTGTGTGAAAACATTGACATGGACCAGGTATTTAAGGAATAAAACACTATATGTGGTGCTGTTAAAGAAGAATAATCAACACTGGGGTGGTGTGATGGAGCTGAGTCACTGATACCACAGCACTGATTATTTTCCTCTAACAGCATGTCCACAAATGTTTTATTCCTCTTCCACCACAGCAATTCACCAGCAATTACAAATTTTATTTATTAAAGAATGACACATTGTACTTTTTATCCATTTATGGTTACATTATAGTTACATGTTGCAGAATGTCTGCAAACTGATTTAGTTCCTGTTCTCGCTTATTTTATAACAGCTATAAACATCGTTCCTTCACCAACCTCTCTTTCTGTCTTGAAGTTAACAAGACACTGGAGACTCCTTCCATAAATATTATATAAACATCTCCTTGCAGAGAATGAATAGAAATCATAAAACGTATATTTAACAAATTGTTCATCAAAAAACAACTAAGAATAGTTAATAAAAATATGTTTAAATATGGAATTAAATCGAGTTATAGAGTGTTCCTGATGTTCTCTAACAGGAAACATGCTACGGGTAAAAACATGCATTAAAAAGTTCCTTTCTAAATGATTCTTTTTACTTTTAGTTATTTCCCAAACTAATTCTACACAGTTAACTCTACACACTGCAGTGTGAATGGCTCTTAGTGAAACACCCTTGTCATTAGTAAAAGGGAAATGTTTCTGTATAAACTCTAGAAAACACAGGTTGGTGTAATAGTATGTGACATTTAATCAGAATATTCAAGTTATAAAGCTAACACATTACTACTAATTTCAACAACAAACTAATAACAAATACCTGAGGAAGACACACGTCTGCCATGCTGCTGTCTGATTGTCTTCTTTCACAAGCACAGATGAGCTCTGACTTGGTCTGCTTTCTGTTTTGTGCCTCGCCTTTAAAGGCCACAGGTAGTTATGTACACAGGCCACAGAACACTTGGTGGGAATTCCCTGAATGCTGACATTTTCACTTTGTCCCTCCTCTAAGTGAGGAGTCAGGCAGAAGAGAGGGAAAAGCCCAGTACAAACCCAACAAGACAAAAGAACAAAAATGGTCTTATATTATTAGCCCTGAAAGCACCTTAAATCTGTTTCGGAGGATTTGGAGCGAAACTTAATGTCAGTAAATAGTTATTATCTCGTGTTTGTTTTGAAATCTCTTTAGTAATGTGTTGTTGTTGTTGTTGTTGTTAATAGACCAGAGATGAAGTGATATAAAAAGACTAAGTTTCAAAGTGTGATTTCACTGTTTTCCTTTTCGAATCCTGTACCAGGAGTTACCAAGACTAGCACTCAGATACCGATACCTTTACAATATTCTTGTGTATGTAAAAATGTCTAGAGAGAATTCGTAAACATGATGAATATCAGTAATTATATAATATCCATGTTTGATGCTTCAGTATGAGTTTGTGCATCACGCGTTTGCACCACATTATCAATATACCCAGGATCAAATCCCTACACCTAGAAAATGTTGAACTTTTAATGGCTCTTTGTTTGTTCTTCAGGGGGAACCTTTAAAGGTTCTACATAGAACCCTACAACAGAGTGTTTCCTTATCAGAAACGGTTCCAAGGGAAGCACTTTTTGAAGGCTAAGAACCGTTAAATATCCTTTAAAGAACCTTTTGTTTTAAGCGTGTACACACATTTCTCCTTCAGGACGCTTGGTGTGATGTTCTCTGAGATCTAAACACACTCACGGTACAACATCTCTCTGCTTCAGTGTAGAGATGAGAGCAGGAATGTTTTTGTATTTTTGTTTTGTTCCTGTGTGTGATATTTTCTAATGCAAAGGTTCATGAAGTGGGTTCCAGGAACCGCAGGGGTCCATGAAGCATAGCCAGGGGGTAGCTATTAGTGCCTTCTTATCATTATTACCCTGTTTGATTTGTCACTTGGCTTAATAATAATAATAATGATGATGATAATAATAATAATAAGTAATAATAATAATAATAATAATAATAACAAGTAATAATGTGACCCTGACTTTAAACAAGCTCAAGAACTTGTGTTCTAATCAACTTTATTCACTACAAAAAATGGCATCTTAGTAAGATAAAGTATCGTGTATAAAGTCAAAGTGATCTTTTATAAGATTACAATACAGAAAGTATGAGATATTTAAACCTATTTATAGACATTTTACTCATTTAAAGCTTGAACCAGGATGCTGAAGTTACTATGGAGGGATGAATTAATGCATCATATCGATTTTTATTGAATCACACCTACTTCACCCAGCGTTATACACAGCCTCCATCTAAACACCTTCTTCTTCTTCTTCTTCTTCAGACGGTATGAAGTTTAGCACCTCATTTCTCTCGTACTTTCTTTTAATTCATTTCTTGTATTGCTTCCTTATTTATTTGTCCTATAATTGATTTTATTTATTAGTATGCACACAGATTGAAATATCCGGCACTGGTATAAACTAGTGTTGGTCTGTCTCAGGTCAGGAACCCTTACAGATGATCTCGACGCCTCGTATCGTGGTGTCTTCTCACGTTTTGCACGTTTTGTCTGGATGAAAGCGGAAGTATAAACGACAGACCTTCATTCTGTACAGTGATTAAGGCCGATAAATAATGGCAAAACTTTATAAATAAAACGTTGAACACTTCTGTTTCTACGATTCTGTGATGAATTTATTTATTTTTAAGAAGAATATAAGATAGATATATTAGAAAAATAGTAGCTGTGGAATAATATGACAGTAAGATCAGTAAATATGATAACGGTTACAGTCAGCAGAAATCAAGTTCATTTCAAATCATGAAATAGAACACAGTGTGATGATCCTACATACACAGAGTAAGTGACAGTTTACACCTAATGATATGAGATTTCTGCATGTTCTTTGTAATATATTCATATTATTGATTGTCTCTGGTGCTGAATAATGAAAGATAAATCTACCCGGTTTTACTTTAAAGCAGACCTGAGAATGAAGTTCTTCACAGGAGTGAAAAGAGTTCAGATTAATTTTACGGATGAAGAGAGAGGTGTAACATCCGGTCTCTTATCCTCCACGGCATCTCTGGAAGGTGATGAACACGGCCCCGGGCTTCACCCCCAGATCTCTCAGGATCGCGTCTGCTGCAACTGATTTGCCGTTGAAGGCGAGGTGTAGCTCTTTCCCCAGCTCAGGCCTTATCTGCAGGTACTTCTTGATCAATGCGTCAACGGTGTCGGTGATCTTCAGGTTAATTGGGATGTTGATATTCTTAGAAGGGTCAAACACCAGTACGTCAAGGATGTCAGGCTGAGTAGATCCTGGGGCATCATCATACACCTTTAGAAAGCTGTGAGTGGTTTGACCCAACTGTGGATGAAACTTGGACTGATGGACAACCTGAGGAGAACTGGCTTTTGGCAAAACCTTGCCTTGCTGAGAGAGAGAGAGAGAAAGAGAGAGAGAGAGAGAGAGAAAGAGATGGGAAGAAGGTGCAATTAAAAAGAAATAAGTTTGACACCAGATCCATATGAATATTTTTTTTTTAACAAAAAGAAAAGTTATTTTTCAGTTTCGGCACATAAGAAGCCTGTCTTGAATAGATCTTGAATATAAAAACACTTATAAAGTTAAAGTGTCCCTGATGTTCTCTAACAGGAAAACATGCCACAAGAGTAAAAATCTGAGAAAGAAAGTCTGTGTTCTATTAACTGTAAAAACACTGAATAACAAAAAGTGCTGAAATAAGCATGACATACCGGAGCACAGACTTTTGTAGCCATCTTCTCTCGTTAGATGCTCTGTTGTGTCTGCTTGTGTCTGTCGTCTGCTCTCGCTGCTGCCTGCTACTTTCCTTTTATAGAGTATAAAAAAAGATGGGGGAAGTCCCAAGGTCAGATCAACTCCTCTCTCGTGGCAAAAGGTTTGTAAATAAATGAAAGAGAAACGATTGTAAAATATTGTCTCTAGAATAAGAACACACAAGAATCTGTTTTCCTCAAGGAACACAGCTACTCGTTATTAACATGCACCTGCTTTCCCCTGAAGTCTAACCACCAATGGGTGAAAATAACTTTACTTAAAGCTGCAGCGTGCAAGATTTTTGTTTGCACTTGAATTCCTGTAATCGTAAATTCATCAGAACTAACGAGTTTTCAACAAGCTAACTTTAATCTCACACTAAAGTCCTTCACAAATCCATCATAATGATGAGGATTCAAATTCTCGCTCTTAAATCCTGAGATTTAAACTCACAACCTTCTGGTCATGAGAGCAGAATGTTTTACCTCCATCACTGCTCTCAACACTGCAGTCGTGGATTTGAATCAATGTTCTGCATGTAATAAACATCTTGCATATCATAGTTAAACCACGCTGCTGCTGAGATCTGGACTGTGATTGGTCAGAAGGTGGTGGTGAGTTCTCTATAACAGCTGCTCGGACAGTAGCGCAGGTTTATATTAACGCTCTCGCTCTAATACGTTGTCGTTTCTATAGTAACGGCTCGTTCACAGAGACGCGTACAGTGCACGCTCCACATAAACCGATTTAAAAAATCACTGAAGTTTTCTGTAAGGAGAAATGTGCTTATTTCACGTGTATGGAAGGAGTCTCCAGTGTCAGCAGTCAGAGGTGAAGCTGTAACTTGAGGTTTTCAGACATCTTCAGGACAGAGTTTACACTTTTACTGGATTCTCAGTAACACGACAAGCTGCATAATTTTTATTTTATTATTATTAAGGAAAGCTCTGTGAGGGAGTGAATGTTTAGAGCTGCTTTAACATAAATGAGAACAGGAACTTATTTCTCCATAAAATGTAACTATAAACAGATAAAAATGACAGTCTTTAATAAATAAACATTGTTAATGGACTTCAGGTTGGTAACAGGAAATCCACTTCATCACACCACCCCGTGATTGTTTACTGCTTACTTTTAAAACACGTGACTGCAGAGAGAGAAAGTGAAACAGATTTGAGTGCGGTAAAGAGAAAGAGAAATGTTCTAACAGTTCAGGACGAGACCAAACCTCTGAGGAAAGCACCGGGTTTTATGCTGCTTGTTTACATACTGGACACCCCACATAAAAGTCCCACTGATGTTTGCCAAAAAACTACCTACAGTGCTGCTTGAAAGTTTGTGAACCCTTTAGAATTTTCTCCATTACTGCATAAATACAACCCAACACATCATCAGATTATCACCAGTCCTAAAAGTTGATAAATAACCCGATTAAACAAATGAGATAAAATATTATAGTCATTTATTTATTGAGGAAAATAATCCAATATTACATGTCTGTGAGTGGCAAAAGTATGCAGACATCTGATGTTTTAGGTCCTATTTATGCAGAAATATAGAAAATTCTAAAGGGTTCACAAACTTTCAAGCACCACTGTACATTGTGTCTCTCACACACACAGCCAATTTATTTACAGGTCACATCCACTGTGTGTGTGTGTGTGTGTGTGTGTGTGTTCAGTCTATACATCATAGTAAAGTGAAATGAATCACTTTAATCAGGAGACGTTAATGTCTTTAGTGTCTGTTCATCTTTTATTCTCCTTTGGGTGCTTTTCTGACGGTGGGAGGAGTTTTCTGCAGCACAGACAGAGTATCTCGCTTCTCTATCTTCCTCAGCTGCTTCTTCTTCATGCGTTTCAGTTTGGCCGTGTTACGTATCTGAAAGAAAAAGGAAAAAAAGGATCAGGAAGTGGAGAAGAAGGAGCGATTAGGGAACATTTCATTTAAAAAAAAAAAACTGCGTCGACTTTCTTTCATCGTCTGGAAAACGCTTTTAAACGAGGGCCAAGCGATGTATCGTATGACGGCATAATATCAACACTGTGATAAGTTATTCAGTGTTTTTTATAGCAATTACAAACTCTGATTAGTGTTGAATCATTTTGATCATCTATAAAGCAATTCATCGGGCCGTAATCTGATCACAGGGACTTTGACGTTACCAGGCCAATAAAATGTTGGTGAATTTCCCTGAATAGACAAGAGTGAGGGGAAATCCATCACGGAATGTTATAAACACATCCGGAACGACACAAACACAAAGCATTTTTTCATCTCGCACGTCGCTCAACAAATTGGTTCACTGGTCGAGTGGGCGTGGCTTAGAAGGAAGTGTGAAAATCAAGAAAACATTCATTCTGTCAGCTATTTTCTACAATAAATTACAAATCTGTAGATGTGTGTGTCTCAGTCTCACCACTTGAACAATCTCTGCTTTCTTCTCATTTTCCTCTCGTCTCTTCAGATTTTCTTCCCGTCTCTTCCTCTTCTCCTGTAAAACATTTTTATACATTTTTTTTCTGTTCACACCTTTTTTATAACATCTCGAGGTTCAACAATGAATCTGGAGCAAACATTATTCAACTTTAGCGCACAGGACTCGATTAATGCTTTCATTCAGCCTCTGGAACCTACAGTCGCTTTATCATTATTTTGTAAACTCACCTGTATATCTGCACTTGGAGCAGGAATTTTTGCACCACCTTGTGGTGAAGTTCTCTCATGACATGTTACTTGTAGCAATTCTGATGTCTTGTACTCGGTTATGAATGCATCTATACTTTATCCATTTAATAAAAAACACACACACACACACACACACACACACACACACACACACACACACACACACCTCCTTCTCTCTGGCCTTCACATCTTTGAGCTGTTGGTGGTACTGCTTCACCATCTCCTTCTCCCTCTTGGCCTCCATCTTCTTCTGCCAGGAGCTGCGCAGAGGTTTATCACGCAACAGAGCAGAGAACCTACAACACACCCATTGTACTGGTTTTAATGGAACTGTAATGGTCCCTGTGGGTCTCTACTGGAAATATGTTGCCTTCTACTGGTGGTATGTTATGTCTAGTGGAGACTATTAAGGACAGGTAATGGTTTTAATGGTTATGATGGTATTTGTAGTGGAAATCATAAAAATTTCTGTGATGGTTCCTATTGTGGGCAGGAATGGTAGGTATTTATTTGTTTGTATATTTGTTTTTGTCTAGTGTTATTCAGATTTAACATTTAAAATCATGAATAAACCATTGTACCTAAAAAAATATACCCATTAAAGCTTTTATACATTTATATAAAGCATGTGCTTATAGGGAGTCCTGATGATGATTACACATGGCAGTGTGAGGCTGGATGGAAATGTCTGGAATATTTAAATATTAAACACATTTCAAGCAGAACAGGAAGACAAAGTGTGATTAAAATCAAGCTCCTAAATTGTGAGTATTTGTGTTTAATAATCGTGGTTCCGGTATTGAATACAATAATCGCGGTGATGGTTTACTCCGGTATCACTCATCCCTGAGCTGCAGATGGACAGTAAAATGGGGGTAAAGGTTAAAATGAAAGTGTGTGTACCTCTGTTTGTTGCGATCTTTCCACACTCGGCCGGATTTGGGTTTTCCCAGCGGGATCATGGCTCTTCCCAGGGTCTGGGTCGGTACCGGAGCGCATGCACTGGGCTGAAGCTGGCTCTCCTGATTGGTCGACATGGCTCGTGTTCCTGCGCGTGAGAGGATGAGTTGTGAGTTTAATTTTAACAGCCGAACCGTCCTCCTGAAACCCCGAAGCACGTGCAGAGTTCCGTGTGTTTACTCAACGTGGGGGAAAAAGCGAAGAAGAAGAACAAAAGTGCGGAAGTGAAGCAGTACGCGTGTCCCCCTAGCGGCCAGGAGCAACACTGCACACAACACGTAGGGGCGGTTACTACTGATCACATGGTCGGGTTGAAGCGCAGAATATCACGTGATTGGTGCTTATTTCCGCCCCGGGTTTAGTGAACGTGTTTGAGTAGAGTTCCAGGCGCTGATCAGTGCAGTAAACATGATCCTGTCCAGAACTGGAGCTTTATTCTGCTTTACACTCATCATCCCTCTCACAGTAAGTCTGTTCACGCCGAGATCGGTTCATTCACTCACTGCGCATGCGCGGAAAAACCTCTTTCAAATGTCAGGCTAAATGTGTGGAGTGTTTAAAGCAGACACTTTTATTGACATTTATAAACCTTTATAAACTCTTCAGCCCGAAAACATTTGTTCGTTTAAAGCTGAACTGTAACTGATGAGTTTATAAAGTTTTCATCATTAAAGCAGTTTTTATATTCTGTTTATTTCTGAGCAGATTTTCTGACTTTGTGCACAGTGTGCAGTTTCTTCTAGTGTTCAGCAAAGATCTGAAATGTTTCCTGCACTGAATAATCAGTAGATTAAAACCTGACCGATGTTTCAACTGTCACACTGCTGTCCTGTGACTGGTCATGTGATCTCGTGTTTTAGTTATATTTCCGGTTTGAAGACTTTGTTACTCAGGCAACCAAATAATTAGATTTTTTTAAAAAACATTATATATAATATATATTACGCTATTTAATAATGTTAATAATAAATATAAGTTGCATAGCTTGCTCGTTCTCATTGCAGCACTAAAGATAAGAAAATTAAAGATAAATAACAAATACATACATTTGAGGGAAAATATAATTAATTTGAAGAGAGAGTCTTCATCACTACCTGGGAAAACGGTCCAGAATGGTTTTTAAGTAAATTAATCGGCAGGAAAAATTTTAAAAAGGAAAAAGAAGAATTCCAGTTGTTTGTTGACACTGGATGAGTGTGACTGATAATTTGCATACAGACACGCCCACTATTATCCATATATGGCAAAACATGTTTCTTTAAACATTTATGTAAATGTTTCTTCTAACATTGCTCTCTAACAAACTCCGTTCAGTTCTGCTTCCCAAAGTATTACCAAGTTACTCATCAGTCCGTACAGGATGTTGTGCCTTTTTTTGTGTGGAAAACGATTTAAATCCACAGAATCTCGATTGCAGGGAATAGATTTTCGCAGTGAAGTTTGTTGGTAAATGAGAGCGTTTAGCTGAACGCGCGTTGTGATGACGTCACATGAAATATTACAGCTCCTCCGAACATTTGTTTGATTTTGTGTTCATTTCTACGATCAGAAAAACCCAAAATCCTGGAGGGACTGCTCATAGTCTGGAGGGTTTTTTAATGAACTAATGTTTCCGGAACGTAAAACCAGCGTTCCCACAACGAGAATCAGTGACTGTTAACTGTGACGCAGATACTGAAGAGGAAACTGAATGAAAGCTGTGGATGTGTTCAGTACCTTCAGGTGTTAATGAACATGAGCTTTATTTGTCCAGCGAGCTTCATGTCTGGCTTCTTTCCCTCACCAAATAATCCTGCAGGAATATTATGCAGATAGTCTCCAGCATTTTCAGCACATTCTCCTGTAGAAAAACCTGCAGGAACTCTGTGAAGTAAAATATTATACACATGAATGATGTGCTGCGGGTTTGTTTAAAACACACATTTCCTGCAGGACAGATCTGAAGTTCCGCAGGACATGGCCAGTGTCCGTGTCCTGCAGTAAATAATAAAATTAGCCACGTTTGCTAGTAAGCACGCTAACATCACGCTAACGTTACGCTAACCGCTGTGTGTGAAATACATAACCGAACAGTAATTTAGTGCAACATAAATGAGTTAATAAAAGTGGAACTCTACAGACAGTTAAATCTGTGAATTCTTTACGATTCCTGTATGTTTTTTGTAATCTTGCTCTCCCCAGGTTTTTATGGATCGCGATCCTGATGTAGTTTTACTTTTAAACCATTCTTAAAATGAGAACATTGTTTTGATGGAGCTCTAAAGAAACACACACACACATACACACACAATTCTAAGCAAACCTTCATTTTAATCCCACACTTTCTTTACTTAAACACTGTTTACGCACTGTTGAGATATAGTTTTTGTTTTTTCTTGTCTGTTAGCTCTCTGTAGCTGCTCCGAGTTTTACAGTAGATTATAAAAACAACAGCTTCCTGAAGGATGGAGAATATTTCCGCTACATCTCCGGCAGTATTCACTACAGCAGGATCCCCAGGTCCTACTGGAAAGACCGGCTGTTGAAGATGTACATGGCGGGACTCAACGCCGTCCAGACGTACGCACATCTCACGCTCTCAGTTTCTCTCACTCCCAAAGCTGTATTCTCCTGGATTAATAATGTATAGTTCTAAATCATTTTTGAGGGGGAAAAAATGTATAAAACTAGCAAAAATTTAAATTAGTTAACCACTTCTATTGTTTGAGTTAGAAAATGACTTGCGTACGAGAAAAACCTGTAAACTGTGTGTGAAATGGAGCGTTCCTTCCTGCAGGTACGTCCCCTGGAACTTCCACGAGCCCGTGCCAGGTGTGTACGACTTCAGCGGAGATCGAGATCTGGAATATTTCCTCCAGCTGTGTCAGGACGTCGGCCTGCTGGTCATCCTGAGACCCGGACCCTACATCTGTGCCGAGTGGGACATGGTATAAATAAATAAATGGACTAAATTCATTCATTTTAAAATCTATATCCTGAATGTATATACAGTATTTCTGTAAAGCTGCTTTGGGACAATGTCCACTGTTGCACACACTATACTAATAACACTGAATCTCAGGAATCTCAGGACATGGTCCGATTAAACTATTTAATTATTAAAAATGCCATCTAATTTTTTTAATTTATTACATCTAATGCAACACATCTGAGCCTTTCAAAGTCTTAACTGTCTCACATCAGGCTCCTAGTTCTGTAATAATATTATATTTGGTAATGTCAAGATAAAAATAATAATGTTTTTAAAATAATATTCTAAATAACATGTGTTAATTGTTTATTAATTGTATATGATATATTTCAGTAATAGTGTATTTATGTGCCATTTGTTATAATCGCTGTTAAAATGCTAATAATAATAATAATAATAATAATGTAGAATATTATTAGTGTTTTAATTTTCGATATTTAATAAAGTAATAAAGTCTATTAAAAGGTATAATTATGATATTGAAACTAGTTTAATGTCATCTATCGTAATATAACACATTAGATATTGGATGTAATTATAATATTTTTTGTTATATTAGTATTAAATATGATATTATATTATGGAGATATAAATCTTATACACACATGGTTTGTACTGAAATCATCTGTGGATCTGGGAAAATGTTTATTTTAAGGAATTTCATATTCGGTTTCTCGATATTTATTGTTTATCGCTATCTGACTAAAGTATTGGCACCCCGACCTGTGTGTAAGCAGGAAGTGAGTGAACAGAACTGGTTGAAATGCTGAAAGTCTATAATTATTGTTTATAATTTAATGTTTAAGGTGTGTTTGGTTGATTAAAGGGAGGCCTACCTGCTTGGTTACTGAAGAAGAAAGACATTGTCCTTCGCTCGTCAGATCCAGGTAAAAAACTTAACCCAGTTCCTGAGTAAATAATACTTCATGAGGAGATTAATGAGCTGTTTCAGAATGATTTTTATTTCAGATTATTTAGCAGCTGTGGATAAATGGATGGCGAAGTTGTTACCTATGATGAAGCCTTACCTTTATCAGAACAGGGGACCGATTATTACAGTACAGGTGAGACACGAATGATTCGTATATATGAAAACATGATCATTCTATAGATTTGGGTTAAAACTGAATTTCTCAGTAATTCTGTATAAACTGATTTGGGGGTGTGTGGGGGCATTACTACACTCGGGCCACTAGGTGACAGTATTGAGCTTTAAGAACAGTGACTTGTCAGGTTCTTTATAACAGCATGACGAACCTGCAGAGAAAATCACCCGAAACTCTACTCTGATGTCTCTCTGATTCCTCCATCTTTCCCAGAAATTGATCAAAGCTGCCAGTTTAAAGGATGAAACAATTCTTTAAATGCGCTCAGAGGAAATGAGGAACGAGGAGTTGAAGGACAAAACATCTTGCGCATAAATCTGATATAAACGCTCCTCTCAAAAACACATTCTAATAAATATATTTTATATATTATTTAATAGTAATAATAGATACTTCAATAAAAATGTGCAGTGGAAGTCTGGTGATGAGTGGAATTGTTGCCTGAAGCCACTTTAAAGTGATGAAGTTTATGGACTTCATGATGTTTATTGATAGGAAGAAAAAAGAGAAGGAAGAGAAAGGGGGGAAGACCTCAAAATAAATAAATAATTTTTTTAAATACAAATTTTTAATTCTCTATAATAACATCAGTATTTAATATTAAATAAAACAATTAAACTTTTAAAAGGTGCAAATTAATAAATAGAATAAATAGAAATTGAGTATTGTTTTAGACAACATTCATGTTCATTCTCTGTTATGCAGGAAAAAAAAAAAAATATATATATATATATATATATATATATGTATATATATGTATATGTATATGTATATGTATATATATATATATATATATATGTATGTATGTATGTATGTATGTATGTATGTGTATATATATATATATATATATATATATATATATATATATATATATATATATATATGTATGTATATATATATATATATATATATATATATATATATATATATATATATATATATATGTATACATATATATATATATATATATATATATATGTATACATATATATATATATATATATATATATATATATGTATACATATATATATATATATATATATATATATATATATACATACATATATGTGTATATATATATATATATATATATATATATATATATATATATATATATATATATATATATATATATATATATGTATATATATATATATATATATAAAATATGGATGAATCACAAAATCTTGTATAAATTTCTGGAACAGACTTTCTTTACATAAAACTTTTGTAGCCTACATTTGATTAAATTAGTTACTCAGGGAAAAAAATATATAGCCAAGTTATAGCGTATTATATATATTTTTATAAGATCCGGTGATGAACAGAATCTTGTTTCGGATAAAATATGGATATATATAAAGGGTACACATGCAGGAATGATTTTATTTATTGTTTCCTGTGATGTTTATTCCGTGTGTAAACGCAGACGTGTTGCTGTAAAAACATTAATCCTCCTGTCTTCATTTCCTTCCTCACGTCTTCAGGAGGCGGAGCTAAGAAACGTGGGGGTGTGATTAACAGAAATCTGCAGTGATGTGATGATGAAGTGTGTTTTGTTGTGGATCAGGTGGAGAACGAGTACGGAAGTTACTTTGCGTGTGATTTTGATTACCTGCGTCACCTGCTGAAACTGTTCCGCTCTCACCTGGGGGGCGACGTGGTCCTGTTCAGCACCGACGGAGCCGGAGTCAATTACCTGAAGTGTGGAGCGCTGCAGGGCGTCTACGCCACCGTCGACTTCGGGCCCGGTGAGAACACACACACACACACACACACACACACACACACACACTCACTCACTCACTCACTCACTCACTCACTCACTCACTCACTCACTCACTCTCTCTCTCACTGCGTGCAGTTGTTAAATCTACAGCAGATAAATGTTATTAAAATTAATGGTGTGTGTGTGTGTGCAGGTGGAAACGTGACTGCAGCTTTTGAAGCTCAGAGACACTCTGAACCTCACGGCCCGCTGGTGAGACGCTTTAACCAGAATTTAACCTCGCAGTATTGATAATAAAATAAAATAAACTATGGAGTGTTTCGGTTCTGGTGTGTGTCCAGGTGAATTCGGAGTTTTACACCGGCTGGCTCGATCACTGGGGAGAACATCACTCTGTCGTTCAGACTGAAGCTGTGGTCAAATCCCTTAACGAGATCCTGGAACTCGGAGCAAACGTCAACCTGTGAGGCAAATTAATGCAGAATTATTTGAGAAGAAACATCACATCACATCACCATGACATAACACACCATCATCACCATGACATCACCATGACATCACCTCACCATGACATCACATCACCATGACATCACATCACCATGACATCACATCACTGTCATCACATCACCATGACATCACACACCATCATCACATCACCATGACATCACACACCATCATCACCATATCACATCACCATGACATCACCATGACATCACCATGACATCACCATGACATCACATCACCATGACATCACATCACTGTCATCACATCACCATGACATCACACACCATCACATCACCATGACATCACATCACCATCACATCACACACCATCACATCACCATCACATGACTGTGCAGATTAGTAAACATGCCCATGTCCTTGATTTACTCCCTGCTGATTTAGTTAACAGTAATAAGCAATACATTTTAATGTTACCATGACAACCACCATGTGTTCATCACTATCTTTAGCTCATTTAGCTAGCTAGGTAGCTTAGCATGCAGGTTCTGTGGTTAAAAATGTAATTTTATTGTAAAGAATGTATTTTCTCTGTAATGTTGGTAAATACATCATGTTTTTTTCCTTTTTAGGTACATGTTTATCGGAGGAACTAATTTTGCCTATTGGAATGGTGAGTCATGTAACATCAGGTGACGGTGATCAGGTGACAGTGATCAGATATGAAGGGAATCAGATGTGAAGGTGATTATGTGAAGGTGATTATGTGAAGGTAATGGTCTTTGTCCTGATGGTCTGTTCTTGTTGTCAGGTGCGAACACTCCGTACGCTCCCCAGCCCACCAGCTACGACTACGACGCTCCGCTGACGGAGGCCGGAGACCTGACGCAGAAATACTTCGCCATCCGTGACGTCATTAAAAAGGTCAGATTTACTCTCGACCTCTTCATCATCAACTTTTATTAGATCAGATAAAAGTTCAAACTGGATCAAACTACTTATAACGATGATTCTTCATTCTTACTTTCAGGTGCTTAATTATAAAGAGTGTTTAATTAATTATTCACTGTTAATAGCTCACAGTTAATTAATGTGTGTGTGCGCATGTGCGTGTGTGTGTTTTATAAACAGTATAAGAAGATACCAGATGGCGTTTTGCCGCCGTCTACACCGAAGTTTGCGTACGGAGCCGTGCAGATGAAGAAAGTAAATCTCTCTTTTCTTTTTATATTTTAATTTGTTATTGTGTTACGGAAAACACAAGGTTTTATTTGTTTGTTTTAACTGTGTGCGTGTGCGTGTGTGTGTTATAGTTGAGGACTGTATCAGAATCTCTGGACATTCTCTCGATGTCTGGTCCTGTAAAATCTCTTTACCCGCTCACGTTTGTCGAGCTCAATCAGGTAAATCTCTCACAGCTTCAGCATCAACGTTTGTTTGTTTACAAGTTTATTATTTTCTCCAGACAGAAGCTTTAAAAGCTGAACGTTGCCTTTTTGACACTTCTGGGATTTGAACTCAACCTTCTGATATTTATTTTTTTTTTGCCAGTTCGATGTAAAGCGTCTGCAGATAAAACTGAGTAACTGAATTATTTCAGCAAGAACCTTAATCAAATGTATGAAAAAGTTTGTGCACCCCTTTAGAGAACCATCTATTTACTGGTGCTTTAAAGAACCCAGAAATGGTTCTTCACAGCAGTGCCACGAGGAACCATGTTCTCATAAGTTCTCTAAAAAAAATAAATAAATAAATAAATAAAAAACCCTTAGGTAGTGCTTTAAGAAACCAAAGTGAGGAGAACCTTTTCCAGTCCCAAAAAAGTACCTTATAGGGTTCACTTTAACCTGGGATGATCTCTTTAAGAACCAATACACTGCAGAATCTGAGGAACCTATAATGAACCATAAAGAACTTCTTTAATCTCCAAAGAACCATACAGCTCAGCTGAAGAACTAGGTTCTTTGCAGAACCCATGTTGCTGTAAAGAACTGTTGAAGAGCCTTCATTTTTAAGCGTGTAGTGCTGCTAATAAATAATTTCATTAATGTTTATTGAAAGGGACGCCGGACCTCTCCGTACCCTTCAGCAGCTTCACCTGTTTAACACGAAGCTCCGCCCACATCACTGCTACAACGTCATTATGAAGTATTTATCGTTGATTTTTTTTCGTTTCCAGCACTTCGGCTTTGTTCTGTATCGGACGTCACTTCCTGTGGACTGTTTAAACCCGACTCCTCTCTCGTCTCCTCTAAACGGAGTTCACGACCGAGCGTACGTCTCCGTAGACCGAGTAAGAAGTTATTTATTACGTCTTATACACACATACATATTCTACTGTCATTTTTATTCCCGGTCACCTATTATACCGTTATGAATAAGTGTGTGTGCGTGTGCAGCGGGCTGTAGGGATTCTGGAGCGAGACAGGACTATCAGTATTAATATCACGGGGAAGGCCGGGAGCAGACTGGACCTGCTGGTGGAGAACATGGGCCGAGTCAATTACGGAAAATACATCAACGACTTCAAGGTGCAGCAGAGATTTAATCTTTATTATATTTACACAATTAATAATAAATGCAGATGAATTCCTGAGAGAATAAACAAATCATATTTACAGAGTTTACTGGGCAGAGTTTCTGATCTTTCATATTTCATTAAAATAGTCATGTGTAATAAAGTTTATATTTAATAAACATAGTGGTGGGCTCATGTAATTATTATTATTATTATTATTATTATTATTATTGAGGTTATAAAAACAAGAGCTGAATTATAAACAGCGCTGTGGAATGTATAATGAGTCTTTATTGGTCATGTATGCATTACAGCACAGTGAAGTTCTTTTCTTCACATTCCCAGCATGTTAGAAAGTTGGGGTCAGAGCGCAGGGTCAGCCATGATACAGCGCCCCCTGGAGCAGAGAGGGTTAAGGGCCTTGTTTAAGGCAGCGTGGCAGTGCCGACCTTCCGACCAGTAACCCAGAGCCCTAACCACTAAGCCACCCCTGCCCTGTCATGTACTCTAATACAGTGGTTTTCAAAGTGGGGGCCGCCACGGGGCGCCCGGGGGGCCTCAACAATTTGGTGTGAAAGATAAATTCTCACTCTCAGACAACCACACACACACACAATTCCTAATGTAATGTAAAGATGTAATTATTAATAAAAAAGGGGGATATATTCAGAAGTCTGTATTTTTAATGTGTTTAAAGACATCTTGCAAAAGGGGGCCTCGGTCAAATGTTAATGCCATTTGCGGGGCCTTGCCCTGGAAAAGTTTGGGAATCCCTGCTATAATAAATAACATGTTGTGCAGTGATGTAGTGACAGAGGAAGACAGTGTTGCTGTGCATAAATAAATACCCCCATGTGCATAAATAAATAATGTTCTGCAGGGTCTGGTGTCGAATCTCACACTGGGAGCAGAAACTCTAAGGAACTGGACCGTGTTTAGTCTCAGTATAGACGAGGTGGTGAAGGAGGGGCTGCTGTGGGACACGGTCTCTCTACAGGACAGTGACTCTGCCCACACTGCTACCCCGCCCACTTATCTGTCCCCGCCCACATTCTATGGCGGTACGTTGGAGATTCCTGATCACATCCCTGACCTGCCACAGGACACGTACATCCAGTTCCCCGACTGGAGCAAGGTGTGTGTGTGTGTCTGTCTGTTTATTAATAATAATAATAATAATAATAATAATAATAATGATTAGTGTGCTATCATAATTGTGTATAATAAATTTTAAATTCTATCTATTTTTGATGCAGATTCTGCTTCATGTGTCAGATTTAGGATACTTCCCGGTTTTATTCATAACATCTTGTTTATTTGTTGATAAATAATTGAGATCAAATAAAGAAACACTTGAATGTTTTCCATTAATAAAGGGTCAGGTGTGGATTAACGGCGTGAACGTGGGTCGTTATTGGCCGTCTCGTGGTCCTCAGGTCACTCTGTTCGTTCCTGCGTCTCTCCTCAGCACCACGTCGCCCAATAACATCACAGTGCTGGAGCTGGAGGCGTGTCCCTGCACCCGGGGACAGTGTGTGGTCGAGTTCACACACACACCACTCATCAACTCCACTGTCACACACATCAAACCTTACACAAGGGAGAAAACACTGAACACGCTCTGAACGCACGCACGCACGCACACACGCACGCTCTTCACATCAGCACTGTGACAGTATTAATGTCTGTACTTCTGAAGGACGTGTGTACGGAGTTAAAACGCTTCTGATTCACTCTGGGATTTTTTTAATAAAACATTTTGCACTTTTCTTATTGCTGGAATAAAAATGTGAAATAATGTTATACAAGTTTAAAAATCTTTTATATCTTTAATGGTTTTGGTCCTGTTTGTAATTATTTATCTGAAATGTTTACTGAGAGGAAATCTTCCTAACTTGTATTAAATGATTAAATAATGAAATAAATCTCATTTTAAAAAAGCAATTTCAATCACAAGCTGCTTTCTAACTGAACCTGTTTCTAATAAATCTCACTGTTGGTTAAAACCGAGCGAATCTTTTCTCCACACTTTACACTTTCTCTAATTTTGCAATTCTATTTTTGCATCATATATAAAAAATACATTTGTGAACTGTACATTAAAATAAGAAAACCGAGGAAAGCAAAAATCTGGGAAGGGAACGGTAGTTTGGTCTAATTTCAGAATAGTGCGATTCTGATTAAAATAAATCATTAAAAGTTGATTTTTTTTCCTTCTTCATATAGACAGTATTCATTATTTCTGGTTTTATCTCTTTGAAGTGTAGTACCTTTTGTAGAATTAATTCCACAAATATATTCTTCTTTTAAGAAATACAAATATTGGTGAGTTAAATACATGAATTATTTAATTATTTATCAATGGATTGAATAAAAATAAATAATAAATGGGTAGGGTTGTTTATATGTGTATTTACCTTTTATTTAAATATAATTCTAAGATGTATTTAATATTTTTTTAAATGTTTTTCTCTTTTCTGTTTAATAAATGAATTAAAATCCATAAACATACATCAATACTGCACTGATGGATTTTATAAATTGATTTAATAAAATGTATTTTATTTTATATTTAAGTTAGATAAACTGCTTGATTTATTTACTCACTATAAGCTCAACATTTGTCTTTCAATTGAAAGATACAGGTATAGATTTTTTTTCTTCAATTTATGTATTTATTTATTTATTTATTTTCCTCTCTGTTTATCTCTCCACGTCCCTCCTCATAGCTGCTTTAAGAGTGTATTTAGACTCCTGTCCTAATATCGCCCTTTTAGATATGTGGTGCACTATATAGGGTGTTAAAGCCACTACACGCAGACCCTACATAGTGCACTGCTGTAGGAAGCGCAGAGAGGTTTGGAATTCGGCCCGTGGCTAGTTCTCTGTGTGGTCAGTGTGAACCCGGAAGTGGGCCGACACTAACCCCGGGCTGAGACGGTGAGTTATATTCACGCTGATATAAAAACAGCTGTGTGATGATTATAAAAGAATTGTCTGTGTTTTAAAGGTTTGAGATTTGATCTCAGGTGTGAAATAAGTGTAAGACTGAAGTACAGAGAAACTACAGATCAATCAGCGCTTAGAACTGTAGCTAATTAGCCTAGCATAGTTTAGCTTAGCAATGCAAACAAGCGGTTGTAGATCTGAGGCGGTGACTCTTTAAATTACAACTTTAAAATAAAATAAAAAGAAACACTTTCTCCATATTAAATAATCACTAAAAATAAACATTACACTAGTGATATCGTCCATTAGTTATAAATATATGCTAGATGCTAAGATACTGTTTCCGATATATGTTTCTGTTTCCGAGGATGTTGTTAAAATAATTATAAACACACATAACTTCATCTCCGCTATTGAGATTTTATAAACGTTTAATTTCTATACATTTATTAACTATAATCAGAACAGACATTTCATTTGGGTTTTTAAGCATTATCCGTGATTTAGAGGCGGCTGTGATGAGGAAGCCTGGGGCCGCGTCCCAAAACGGCGCCATGTTGGAAGTCTAGCGCACTACGTAGGGTTCAGAGGACGTGAGTGCACTATTTCTAATCCCTAGGTAGTGCACTCGTGTAGGGATCAGCTAGTCCTTTGGGATACAGCCCGAGTGAGTGTGACCGGTATGTACAGTATGTTTATGGCGACGTGTAGGAGCATGTAAAGGAAATAAAACACGTAAGTAAAACAAACGCGTGTATTTTTGGTAATAAGGAAATGTATTTATGGAGCACTACTTTATTACTGTATGAATGGGGGATTATTCTATTGAATTAAACTCGGAGTTGTTTGTGTTTTCTCTCCCCAGATCAGTCTGTGGTCAGAGTCCTGGATAATAACTCCAGCAGTGTGACACCTGAATTATTCCTGACTTCACCATGACGCAGTGATCTCTAACCGACAGCTCTACACTGTATTCACTAATAGAATTGTATTAAAGCCGTGTGTGTGTGTGTGTGTGTGTGTGTGTGTGTGTGTGTGTTAGTGTTAGAGCATCGTACAGGAGTGTAAACATGGTGGATAACCGCTATGCCACAGCCTTAGTGATCGGCTCTGTGCTGAGCCTGTTGGCCAGCGTGTACCTCTCCGTGGCGGTCGGTACTCAGCATTGGTGCCAGTACCGCAGTCCGCCGGCCAGCAACGACGCCAACAACGGCTCGGACCTGCGGGAGCTGAAGGACGCTTTCGGGAGCGAGGACGTGCCCGAGAACTCGTACAGTATGGCTCTGTTCCGCCTCAACGGCTCTGTGGGGCTGTGGTGGCGCTGCATCCTCGTACGTCAAACAGGTGTGTGTGTGTGATATTAAAGCAGCCATGTGTGAGATATTAAAGCAGCCGTCTGTAATAGTTACTGCACCCTGATGTATGTGTATGTGTCGAGAGTAGCGATAAGCATTGACGGGACATCCTTTCTCAACCAATCCCCAAACTCACACTTTTACACCTCAGGAGTCCTCTGATTAGAAAAAGGGGCGGAGCTTCCAGCTGACTCAGGGACAGAAAATTATAAACAGGCCTTTTTTTTTTTAGGTGCACTCTCTGGGACTCTTTAATGCACATCACATTTCACCATCCAGTCAATGACATTTAGGAATAGCAGTAAAACCGGACGTCACGTTTCCGAACCGTTTAAAAACGAGAAAAGTCCTGAAATTATGAAACAACACTGCTTTATTATAGCTTTACAAACCGATGTTGTTCTTCTAGTTCAACAATCTTCTGTTTATTAGAGGGATAGAATAATTTTTTTTAAATCACAGTCCGCACCGATCAAAATCAGATCTAATCCGTGCTTAGTGAGATGTTTGTGTTGTAGCGTGAGATGTTCTTCTTTTCTCTCTCCGTGTCTCGGGGTTTAGACTCTAAGATGGTGTCTGAATGTGAGGCCTTCACTTTAGCGCAGCAGTTTGAAATCAAACACCTGAATCACAGCAGCGGTGATGAGGATTTCCTGCGCACCTGTACGTATTTATTTATTTATTTATTTATTTGATGTGTGTGTGGATATTCTCTTATTTGGAGGATCAGATGTTAAAGATTATGGACAGTTACAGGGTTGTAGAGGTATATTTGTGTGTACCCTCAGTGTGTAATATGGTGTGTGTGTGTGTGATGTCTCAGATCTGTGGCGATGTCGCTTCATCTTCCCCCTGGTGTCTCTCGGCCTGGTGTTTCTGGCAGCGCTGGTCGGAGTGTGTGCCTGTCTCTGTCGCAGCCTCACACCCACCCTGTTCGTCGGATTATTGCACCTTCTGGCAGGTAAACACACCGTAAACACACCTTACACACATACATACCTTACACACACACACACACACACACACACACACACACACACACACACACACACACACACACACCCCTTACACACACAGTAGTATACTAACAGCTAGTCACATAGAATTTTAATTATACAAGGTTATATATGATTATGGAGGACTGTAGATTATAACCGAGGATTATAAAGTGTTATAGAATACAGTAGAGAGTATATATACAGTTCCTTCCATTAATATTGGCACCCTTGGTAAATATGAGCAAAGAAGGCTGTGAAAAATTTTCTTTATTGTTTGATCTTTTGTTAAAAAACTCACAAAAATACTCTGCTCTCATGGATATCAGACAATTGCAAACACAGCACAGGTTTATCAAAATATATATTTACGTATAGGTGTGCAACAATTATTGGCACCCTTTAAGTCAATACTTTGTGCTAGCTCCCTTTGCCAAGATAACAGCTCTGAGTCTTCTCCTATAACGCTGATGAGGTTGGAGAATACATGGCGAGGGATCTGAGACCGTTCCTCCATACGGAACCTCTCCAGATCCTTCACATTTCAGGTCCATGCTGGTGGACTCTCCTCTTCAGTTCACCCCACAGGTTTTCTATGGCAGTGTTTTCAAAGTGGGGGTTGCCCGGGGGAGCCCGGGGGGCCTCAACAATTTGGTGTGAAAAATAAATAAATACATGGTTTTTTATAACATGTTATTTGTAACAATGCATATTAAAACCACATTTGCTATACCTACCTTTCTAATTGCTAAACAGACAAAACATCAATGTAAACGGTCACTGTTTGGCATGTGTTTTAAAGACATCTTGCAAAAGGGGGCCTCGGTCAAATGTTAATGCCATTTGGGGGGCCTTGCCCTGGAAAAGTTTGGGAACCCCTGTTCTATGGGGTTCAGGTCAGGGGACTGGGATGGTTAGGGCAGGACCTTGATTTTGTGGTCAGTAAAACATTTCTGTGTTGATGTTGATGATGTTTTGGATCACTGTCCTGCTGGAAGTCCAACCACGGCCCGTTTGAATCTTTCTGGCAGAGGCAGTCAGGTTTTCATTTAATATCTGTTGATATGTGATGGAGTCCATGATGCCATGTATCCTAACAAAATGTGCAGGTCCTCTGCAGAAAAACAGCCCAAAACATTAAAGATCCACCTCCATATTTAACCGTGGACATGAGGGACTTTTCCATACGGCTACCTCTCTGTGTGCTCCAAAACCACCTCTGTGTTTATTACCAAAAAGCTCTATTTTGGTTTCATCTGACCATAGAACCCGATCCCATTTGAAGTTCCAGTAGTGTCGGCACACTGAAGACACTTGAACAATTTCCTGTTTCCTGTTCCTAGTCACCCAGGTGTACTAAAACAATGTAAAATATCGATGGGAATTTACTTCAAATATATCTTTTCCCTATGAATTCATAGGGGTGCCAATAATTGTTGCACATCTATATTTAACAAACATGTATTTTTTGGATAAACCTGTGTTGTGTTTGTAATTGATTGATATCCATGAGAGCAGAGTATTTTTGTGAGTTTTTTTTTAACAAAAGATCAAAAGGTTCAACAATAAAGACAATTTTTCACAGCCTTCTTTGCTCATATTTACCAAGGGTGCCAATATTAATGGAGTGCCCTGTGTAATAATTGTTGTGTAAACACTGTATAGTTACTTGCTGCTGTTTTTCATCTTTACACACCTCTGTGGATATAAAAAGTTTACACACCCCGTACACATCGTGTCCGAGCGTTTTCCAACAAGATTCAAGTGAAAAACAAATAAACATTTTAGGGGATAAAAGAAAAAAAACAACAACCACCTCGTTGCATAAGTATACACACCCCATGACAAAGCACCTTCTGCTTGTAGCCTGTAACTTTAAACTTTATAGCGATCCATATTTAATGTTTTATTCTTGTAAAGCGATATGTGTTTCCAAAATGTTATGTGAAGAAAATGTATTATTAATATTTTTAATGAAGTAAGTAAAGTGATTGTGGTTCTCGCTCCGTTCCCGCAGGTCTGTGCTCCCTGGCCACGGTGTGCTGCTTCCTGGCAGGAATGCATCTGCTACACCGAACGTCGGAGTGGCCCGAGGGCGTCGTCTGGTCTCTGGGCTGGTCCCTATACCTGGCCCTGGTCTCCTCCCCGCTGCAGATGATGGCCGCCGCTCTGTTCATCTGGGCCGCCAGGAGCCACCGCAAGAACTACACTCGCATGACCGCTTACAGGGTCGCGTAATTCAGTGTTCACACACCGCAGGACTGGAGCACCAGAGCACTGAATCGGCGTACCTCTGAAAATCAAACACATCACATACACCGCTCACCTGAGGAACCACCTGAGGAACCACCTGAGGAATCATTAGAGGAGTCCTGGGTGGGTGGTGGGGTACCTGAGGAGTCACCTTAGTGAATTACAACTGAGTCTTTAATAATGTTATAAGCTCCTCATTACTATCTTCTTCACCACTAAACCCAGTCCTACAGCAGAGTCCATACGTCTGAGTGAAGAGTGAAGGTTTCCTCAGTACCTGTACACCGTCCTGCAGAGCATCCATCACAAATACTTTCCTGAACATCATCTGTTCATAAACATCAGAACAGAATATTCAAATGTATTCCTGCAAACATCTACGGAAGTGTGCAAAAGTGTCTTTAAACCCGGGATATTTCTATCATTTTTAAGATAAAGTGCAAAACATGGGATTCCTGATATAGTTTCAGATCGTTCAAGTGTCTGGACATTTTTCTGGCCCTGAAAATAAGCTCCGCCCCTTGGCGTCACCCACAGAGCTGATATGGATCACAACCCGTAAGTAATGTTTCGTTCCTATGAAATGCTCATGAAAATCAGTGTTTATTACAAACTTTTCATTTTTAACTTAAATAAGATAATGTTAGAGATGTTTGGTGGAAGTTATGCAGCCTAAAAATATAAAAGCAGATTTCATGGGTTTTTTTCTAGAGTTCAGAGGAATGTGAGTGTTTAATATACACAGCCGGTCAAGTGAAGGAATAATGCTTTATCATGATTGTGGGCGTGGCACATAACCAGAGTCAATCTCTGATTGGCTGCCACTGTTATATTAGCATCTTATTTGCATTAAATCATTTTTTGGGGGGGTTTTGCTCTGTATGTCTGTCATTTTCCCAATCCTTCATATTTTTATTATTATTACAGAAAATATTTTCCCTCATATATCACCACATGACAAAGTTTTGGCACCTCATGGTTTCCAGTAATTACCAAGAGAATTAAACATTTATTCGCATATAATACATTACTCCATGTGAGCTACAGCTGATTCTTTTTATGCCCCGGTTTTATTTTTTTTTATTTTTACCTGAAAATAACTCTCTTGAGCTTTTGAGATGGAATGCTGGTCCGGTAACCGTATTGGGATAAAAACTGAGCTGAATAATTCATTCCCTGTGTTCATTGTGAAGCTGTTAAAAGCGTAATCCAATTAGTTTAGTCAGCTTTTTTGCAGTATATTCGATGAAGTGTGTAATTTCTGTGTAAACATGTCTGTGTGCGTAGCAGAAACTATTTTTGAATGCAGTCATTTAAAGAGGTGCATTAACCACTGAAGCCTTTCACTTGTTTTATTTTTCTGGATTGTGGTCTTCATTACGCTCATGTTTTATTTCTTTAAATCTTATATTGGAATGTTTTTTTTTCTTCTTTTCAATAGATCACATAATCACTTTAAATCTGTATCATGGCTGTTGTGTATGTATTTATATATTTATAAAAACCTTTTGGAGGATTTTTTTTCTTTTAGTTAGCATCATGTGGCTTGTTTTGGTGCGATTCTAAATTGCCTCTTAAACCGTATGCAATACATTAACGCCGAGTTAAACAGATACCTCACGGTCAGGATGAAACACCAGGACAGTCCACTGTGACATTTTAAAGCAGCCCAGATTACCCTCTGTGTCTTTTAGGTTTTTATACATGTTTTTATATTTCTACATTTCAAATGAGCGATCACAATAAATGTCTTTCCAAGTGGAATATGTGTATGGAGATTTGTTTTTATATATATTTTATATATAGTTTTGGAGTGTGATAGGAAAACAAAACGTGTACTGCTGTCTACTTTTATTCCTATCACACTCCGAAGCTGAGATCAGGGAGATGTTTACTGCAGGGAAAATGTCTACGATGTGGCTAAAATGCACGGAGTGTGTGAGCAGTGCTGCCACAGTTCAGCAAGGCTGAACTGCAGTGAAAAATGCCAAAAACCTATGTATTTATTATTTATTTATTTTTATTTTTATTTTTATTTTAACCTGCTAAATTGGAACGTTGTGGTCCCAGGATTTAGTGTTAACAGTACTGTGCAAATGTCTTAGGCACAATGGCTTCAAAAAATAATTAAATTAAATGTTTCTGTGTTTTTAAAAAAATGTTTTAAAGAGCAGTAAACAGTAATAAATGAAACAAACTCAATATTTGGTGTGACGACCCTTTACTTAAAAAAAAAAAAAAAAAAAAAAAAAAAAAAAAGAATCTTGGGTACACTTTCTACAGTTTTATAAGGAAATGAGCTGTGAGTGTTTTGGAGCATCTTGCAGAACCAGACTCGGTTCTTCTGGAGACTGACTCTCACACTCGCGTCTTATTTCTGCAGAGTTTATTTTTGTCTGAAAAATGTCTCTTATGTAATACGCTGCTTTCTTTACGGACATACAAACATTTTTCTGTAACATTTCATTTTATGCTGGAAAACTGTTTGGGAAACTAACATCTTTTCTGTACTGACTTGATAATATAGAAGTCATACAATAAAATAAAAATCTTTAACAAAGTTTGTGCTAATAGGGTGCCTAAAATTTTGCGTGGTACGGTATATATGTGAAGGTAACAAGTCGAACAGAGCTGAAGTTTAGCTAAAGCTGGGACTGAATTTAGCTCGGGCTCGAGGAGAAAATACAATGATGGACGTTAATGGAGAGAGGAGTGTGGTGGGGATGTTTGGCCGATGTCATTTTAAAACACAAAGACGCTACGAGACCTGTCAGTTCTTGTGGGGTTTGGCGGTGATGTGGTAACGTCTCTGGCCCTGTGCTCAGGGGTTGCTGGTTTGAATCCTACTCGGCCCTGTGTTTATGTTTGGTTCACGTCTGTGCTGTTTACCCTTTAGGGCAGGGTTACGTATATGAAGGTGAAAAGGTCTAGAAAACAGACTCCTTGTACGAGATCCTGTAGCTCATGTGGATGAGCATTGCCCGCTGGGTTGAGAGATTGCTGGTTCAAACCCCAGCCAGGATTCAAGGATATGGGTGTAGATGGTTCAGGAAGCAGTGGAAGGCTGGGGGATGTGGGGATGGATGGATGGTGTGAGCTGGTTGGGGGTGAGTAGCAGGGCAGCTCCCCACAGAGGAGGAGCAGAAAGAGGTTATGAAACTTGAAGAGAAAGGTTGGACATAGGGTTTTTACAGAAAATTTTTATATAATGCAAAACTAAGTCCAACCCCTCGCTTCAGGTTCCATAACCCTCTTACTGTCCACTGCTGGTCCTCGGGGGGCAGATGCCCGGATATTACCCCCCTTGGTCACGCCCTCCAGCCATCCTGCACCTTCCACGCCACTCATCCTGGACCTTCCGCATCAATCCTGAACCTTCCACGCTCTTATCCTTTCATCCTGGCTGGCGTTTGAACCAGCAACCACTCAACCCGGAGGGCGATGCTCATCCACATGAGCTACAGGATCTTGTACAAGAAGCCTGTTTTATAGACCTTTTCACCTTCATTTATGTAACCATGAACTAAGCATCACACTTCCAGGTCAAAAAAGTGAGACACATTAACTCCCCATTCTACATTTCACCATCCAGCACACTGCACCCAAGCTGGGTTTGAACCAACAGCCTCCCACTCCAGAGAGCACAACATCACCACAACATCACCACACCGCCACCAAACCCCACAGCAAACACCACGGTGTCGTAGCGCCTTTGTCTTTTAAAATTATGATCCACAAAAAAATTCACAGGCATCACAGCAAAAAAGACCACAACACATTTATCTCTCGCTTCATCCATATATACACTGCATATACAGTGAAGAGAAGATGAAGCAGTCCCACTTCGTAGCTCAGCGTCTCTCCAGAGAACGTCAGGAACACAGGATCTCCATGCTGGAGAAGGCAGAAGTCTTGATCCCGGAGGATATGTTCACATTTTAGACATCATACAGAAATGTATTCATTAAATTAACTCCAGTTGGTGCTCCAACGTCCTGACTGACGTTTATTACATGCCTTCTGCTGGACAGTCAGACTCCCCCGACTTATTTTGCACGAGTCTGGCCTAGAAATGTTCTGAAAGGTTGGCGCTCCTCAGCCTTTTTAGCCATTTTATCTGCAGTTAAACCTTCGTCCACAAGAGGGCAGCCATCACACCCGCAGTGTATTAAGCTGCATCATAAACTTAGGGGAATCTTTGCTTTTACTTGTAAGGAGTAAAACAAAAGCAAATATGATACAAAACAACACATATGTTATACATTTTGCCCCAATAACGCACTGTTGTAGCTTTATGTAGTCTTATAATAGACATTTTACCTGCACTAAACATCTCCCAGATCTCAGCGTTGGAGTGTGATAGGAACAGAAAACCTGCACTGCTGTCTAAAGCCCGTATACTTTGTTTTGTTTTTACGCGTACGTTAGCGTATACGCGCAGTGGTACGCATAGCCTTTCAAAGTAAACTCCATTTGACATGCACACGTACACAGGCGGTCGACGCATGCGCATCGCGACAGCATGCACTACCCCTCCTGGCCTATAAGAGGCAGTAGAGCGCAGTAAAGTAGGTCTTCTGGTGTGAAGGACGCCAACAAAGAAGAAGAATCGCAACAACACGAAGAACAATGGCGGTGAAAGACACGCTGCTTCTTTTGTAGATACTAGAGGAACAAGAAATTAGAAAATAAAATAAAAAAGCGAGAAACAGAAGCTCTGTGCGAACACTCAAAGAGAAAAGAGCTTACGCTCGTTTTCGTCTCGTCCGTTTTTTCTTCGGCTGCGTATTGTGATTCGGTGCGGGGTCACTGCTGCCCCCTTGTGGAACAACTAAATAGTGCAGAAGAATGAAATGCGCGCGTGCGACCTGTGTGTACAAAGTAAAGTAGAATCTGGCGGCGCGCGTGCTGTAGTGTTCCACAGTAGATGTCTTCTCCAGAGTGGGTCAGTGAATATCAGTGCATGATGTTAGCTAGCTCTTCATTTCATGCTGTGACGAGCTGTAGGCTACAGAGCGAGCTTCTGTTCCCTTCATAGTTTTTCATCAGCGGTCCGAACAGCTGTTCATTTATTCAAGCTTTTCTTTTTAATGTATGGAGAGTTTTCACATCTTCTCTTTTAAACTCACAGAGATCTCTTGGTTGTTATTTTGAAGGTAACAAGTCGAACAGAGCTGAAGTTTAGCTAAAGCTGGGACTGAATTTAGCTCGGGCTCGAGGAGAAAATACAATGATGGACGTTAATGGAGAGAGGAGTGTGGTGGGGATGTTTGGCAAATGTCATTTTAAAACACAAAGACGCTACGAGACCTGTCGGTTCTTGTGGGGTTTGGCGGCGATGTGGTAACGTCTCTGGCCCTGTGCTCAGGGGTTGCTGGTTTGAATCCAACTCGGCCCTGTGTTTATGTTTGGTTCACGTCTGTGCTGTTTACCCTTTAGGGCAGGGTTACGTATATGAAGGTGAAAAGGTCTAGAAAACAGACTCCTTGTATGAGATCCTGTAGCTCATGTGGATGAGCATCGCCCTCTGGGTTGAGAGATTGCTGGTTCAAACCCCAGCCAGGATTCAAGGATATGGGTGTAGATGGTTCAGGAAGCAGTGGAAGGCTGGGTGATGTGCGGATGGATGGATGGATGGATGGTGTGAGCTGGTTGGGGGTGAGTAGCAGGGCAGCTCCCCACAGAGGAGGAGGAGGAGGAGGAGCAGCAGAAAGAGGTTATGAAACTTGAAGAGAAAGGTTGGACATAGGTTTTTACAGAAAATTTTTATATAATGCAAAACTAAGTCCAACCCCTCTCTTCAGGTTCCATAACCCTCTTACTGTCCACTGCTGGTCCTCGGGGGGCAAATGCCCGGATATTACCCCCCTTGGTCACGCCCTCCATCCATCCTGCACCTTCCACGCCACTCGCCCTGGACCTTCCACATCAATCAGCCTTCCACTGATTCCTGAACCTGCCACGCTCTTATCCTTTCATCCTGGCTGGCGTTTGAACCAGCAACCACTCAACCCAGAGGGCGATGCTCATCCACATGAGCTACAGGATCTCGTACAAGAAACCTGTTTTATAGACCTTTTCACCTTCATTTATGTAACCATGAACTAAGCATCACACTTCCAGGTCAAAAAAGTGAGACACATTAACTCCCCATTCTACATTTCACCATCCAGCACACTGCACCCAAGCTGGGTTTGAACCAACAGCCTCCCACTCCAGAGAGCACAACGTCACCACAACATCACCACAACGTCACCACAACGCCACCAAACCCCACAGCAAACACCGCGGTGTCGTAGCGCCTTTGTCTTTTAAAATTATGATCCACAAAAAAATTCACAGGCATCACAGCAAAAAGACACAACACATTTATCTCTCGCTTCATCCATATATACACTGCATATACAGTGAAGAGAAGATGAAGCAGTGGTGCTTGAAAGCTTGTGAACGAAATCTATATTTCTGCATAAATACGACCTAAAACATCATCAGATTTTCACACACGTCCTAAAAGCAGACATAGAGAGCTTTTTCTCTTTTTCTGAAGTCCTCAGAAATCTTCTTTGTTCGTGCCATGATACACTTCCACAAACACGTTGTGAAGATCAGACTCTGATAGATCTCTGTTCTTTAAATAAAACAGGACGTCACTCACTCACACCTGATCATCATCCCACTGACTGAAAACACCGGACTCTAATCTCATCTTCACATTAACTGCTAGGGGCGCTTGGGCCGGACCACAAGGCCTGGTAGGAGGTTACGGGGTCATGGAGAAAATGTCTTTTCAAGTGGAATATGTATTTCTTGATTTTTATTTATTCATACGTGTGATTGAATCCATTCCTACATACATAAACATTTCTGGTGAAAATGTGATATATATATATATATATATATATATATATATATATAGTTTACTTTTTCAAATAAAAAAATGTAATTAAAAAAATCAGGTTTGCTTTGAAAAATTTGCAATCTGTTGCATAATATTTTGTAAAATACGGACTTACAGAATATTTTTGGTTAGGAATCGTGATGATTTTAAAACCTGAGGCTGTGATTTATAATAAAAAGATAAAAAGATTGAAATCAACGCCTTTGGTATTGTGCATGCAACTTCCTGTCCTCTTTTCCTGGAGTCCTCATTTCACAGTTTTGATCTCAGTCTGTTTTCACTTGGATGCTCGGGAAGCTCAGTGTTTTCTTGCGAGCCAGATGGAAGGCGATTCCCTTCTCGTAGTAAGCAGCCTCGTTAATGAAGAGAGGATGAAGCGGTTCTTCTTCTTCGTAGCTCAGCGTCTCTCCAGAGAACGTCAGGAACACAGGATCTCCACGCTGGAGAAGGCAGAAGTCTTGATCCTGGAGGATATGTTCACATTTTAGACATCATGCAGAAATGTACTGCACACCTAGTACCTAGTACACACCAGATCATTCTTCAGCAGCTTCGGCCAAAAGCACTGTCATACCCTCAGGGTATTTTGGCCACACCGTAATCGGTACAAGTGGGACTGTTTGCATTAACAAAAAATTTGATATTAAAGATGACAGATATTATACATTTTTCCCCAATAACACACAGCAGTAGCTTTATTTAGTCTTATAATGACATTTGAAAATGATCCCTCGAGCAACATATTCAGACAATGGAAACGTATATGAATGGGTCACTGAAATAGTCCATTAAGAGTTCTCGCAATATTTCTGTCTGATCTGCTGGTGCTGTTATAGTGTAGTCACTGATTCATAAACAAATCTGATATTATGTCATTTTTAATACCTGTAGTTGTGGATCTGTTTCTTCAAAGTGACAACCTTTTGAATATATTTTAATATCAGATGGGTTTATGAATAAATGTCATTTCTGATACCTGTAGTTGTGGATGGATGGCAGCCGTGGGTTTGCCAGTCTTAGGGTCTCTGGGGTAATCCATACTCTTCTGCATTAAGTAGACCTCTACCTCTCCTCCTTCAATTTTTTTCCCTAAAAGAAGATAAAAGATTATCTGATTAGTTTTGTACATACAGATGAGGTCCACTTTTCCCAAAACCCCATAATATCATAGCGGAAATCACCGCCAATACGTTATGTCATAAAGGAAACTTTTAAATAAATAAATAAAGGATACCTCATAACCAAAACCCTTGAAACATTACATTACATAAGTTGGAGCCTGTAAGGAATGTAAATACAACATACAAAATCATGGGTTTTGATCTTGTGCAAAAAAAAAAACATCACAGTGAAGTTGCCAGTACAGCGTAATGACCTCGTTAGTGTGTTTGTGTGTAATACAGCAAATTGATGTAATGGCTCCCAAGTGACGCAACAGAAATGCTCATTCGATACCGATACCACAGCCGTCCATGTCCAGGAGCCAAGGGAGCAAAATCGCCCACGCTGTTTGGGTGAGAGGGGCGTACTCTCTCTCTGTCCTGTCAGTCTCTCTCACTAGCCAAGTCTGGGCATCTGTGAGCTCTTATATGTGGAACAGGACAGATAGTGCTTTCCTCCAAGTGTGGTGCGCTGCATGAGCAGCAGTTTAAACAGATCCAGAAGTCCCCCGGGAGGAAGCACGTGTTAGCCTCCAGTTGGTAGCTTTCATGTGATAGTAGAGAGCTGGCTGGTGGCGGGCTAATTGGGGAGAAAATGGGGAAAAATATATTTTTTAAAAAAAGATTATAATGTCATCTCAGATCCGACATACCGGAGTTGAAGGTTTCAGTCCAGTCCAGAACGGCGTCCACGCCCTGTTTCATGATGTTGAAGATGTCTGCTCTGACAACACCTTGTGGCTGTGGCCCGACTTCTAAAGCTGAGGAATCACAAGCCCAAAACAGAGTCAAACCTACTGCATAACAACGACAGAACCGGCTACTTTACAGAACTGTACAAACATGGATCCACTCCATGGAACACACACTTACAGACGCCACACTTGGCAACTGACTCCAAGGAAAACGCTTCAACAGGAGGAACATTAATCAACACCAATC